>NC_054377.1:63823791-63883791 GCF_017654675.1 Xenopus laevis | reverse complement strand
CATAAAATTATTGGTTTTCTGGGGTTTTTTGTCTGTGATTTTCTTTTGTACTTTTTGCATTTGGATCTTTTAATAAATTACAAAGCATTTCTGATTTTAGAGAAATAGAGTTGGATCATGGTTTTAAAAAGCTCCAATACCACAAAAATGTGACCTTTAATAAATAGGCCTCCCCAATCTACTTTAATGAGTGCTACTGATTAAATGGAAGTTGCCTCCTCTACTCCCTTCAGTTGTTATTTAGAAAGGCAGGAGAGTGCCTAAAACTAAATCTGGCAGAATCTCATCTTTGGAATGGAATTTGACATATTTTAGAGCATACTAGTTTTTGGAGCATTCTGCATTCTCTTTCCATTTTATAAATGGGGGTTACTGACCCCCATCTAAAAAAAACATATGCTCTCTAAGGCTACAAACGTATTGCTCTTGCTACTTGTTATTACTCATCTTTCTATTCAGTCCTCTCCTATTCATATTCCAGCAAAGCATGGTTGCTAGGGTAATTTTGGGAAACTTGGGAAATTGCAAACCTGAGAGATACTGAATAAAAAGTTACATAACTCAAAAACAACAAATGATAAAAAATTAAACCCAATTGCAAATTGTTTTAGAATATCACCCTCATACTTAAATTAAGTTAATTTAATGGTGAAAAACCCCTTTAATGGGACTAAGATCACTTTTTGCTCTCCAAATATGACAGAAGTTTGTGTATTAATTATTTTTAAATTTTGTTTAGACTTCTGGGTATCGGTAAAATTGTTCATAAAATACATCTTTATATTTTATCATAACTAAGAAAATTACTTGTCCGGTAATCCAGATATTAAGTGCTCCTTTGATGCTGAAAACAGTGTTAAATGATGCAGTTTATGTAATGGTGGAGTGGGGGTTGTTAGGAGGGCCATGATCTAAGTACAGTAGTGGCATGCCTGGATTATAGAACTAATTACATTAGATTGGGTTATAGTGGGAGCAATTTAGTATTAGATTAAATCTTGGTAGGGTTATACAAAATGGTATAGCAGATTGTATATTGTATGTATTACAGTATGTTTGATTCATTTGTATGTTTTTTTGAGTTTCCATGCGTTTACTGTAAAAATGGCTCAGACCTGACAATCATAATAGTATTTGTGTTCATTATGAACAGGTAATCCAAGTATGTTGATACACTACTTAGATCCTGCCCAGTGGAGTAACTAGATGTTATTGGGCCCCACAGCAAATGAATTTTAGGCCCCCAACATATCCTGAAATTGTCCTGTTTCACCAATATATGTTGAAATTGCTCATTAATTAATTCCTCATGGGACACCTATACCTCCTGCCCCCCTGCAGCTGCATTGTCTGCTTCCTCTGTAGTTCCGCCCTTAACCTGCCTCTTCTAACAAACCTCATTCCACCATGACATACATTCTACCTGTACAGGACACCTGAATTGCATTATCTCTGTCTTGTTGCCTTATCTATCTATTGTAGAGTCTATAATCCAGTCATCTGCAAACACTCATTTTAGAAACTCACAGCTACATCTTACAGCAAAAATAGGTGTAGAATTTATAGTGGTTCCATTATCTTTTAGCAGAGTTTTACGTTAGTAGATGAAAAAGTGTATTTCAATCAATCACCAAACTTGCCTATAGATGTCTTTCCTTCCCTATCATTTGTTGTTATACATAAAATCACCCTCTGTATTGAATCTAGAAAGTGTTCACCCAGCTGGATTAATTAATACCTACTGGTCATTGACCTTTAGGTGTGAATATGGACAGCCGTGACCATAAGACTGATGATCCTTTCAGAAACATTATGCAGCATAGGTGATATACTCAGTTCCCCGGTGAGCAAACACAGAGGAGAGAAGTGAGAACCATGTTATATATAATCCTTTTTACATAAGAACAGTAGGTGATATACAAAGCAAGTGGTATCACGTCAAAGGCTATTTACACAATGATAGCTACATTCTTTTAAACATTATCATATCATTAACAATTATATATCCAGAGGCATTTATAAATGAATTAGTACAAACTTTCTGATTGTATTGTGCTTCTGATATGCAAAATACAAATGCAGCATTATGGAGTGGACATATTATACACTGTATTAAGTATGGATAGAGGGATATTTAAATGCAATAAGCACCCATTCCTAATTTAAACTGTACATGTACAACTATATGTAACAACCAGTAAATAAGGCATACACAATTCCTGGTATGGCAGTATTAAGCATCATTTTTGCACATGCCCAGTACATAGATACTAGCTACATTTATTTTCAGGCAGGTGCTAGTCTGGACCCCAAAAGTAAAAACTAAGAAGGTAATAGTTTAGAATAAAATTCTAGTTTATTAATAGCTCATAGTTTTTTACTATTTTGGGTCTGGACCACATGTTACCGTGCTTACTCTCTTCCTTGAAGATCTGGGGCAAGTGTATCTGACCCACCATTCACAGTGGTAAGCTTATGTAACCCACTTTGTCACACCAGTCTGCACAAGCACTAGATTCCCACACTCATGTATGGCATCAAAGTGGGTAACAAAGGATGCCGGGACTGTGGGGAGGTACTGAGAGCAGAGGGAACTTTAAGACTGGCTATGTGGAGGGGAAGGATTAGTTAAGGGCACTAAGGGAAGGCTGATATAAAAGGGGAAGTGGCTTACACTCCTCATCTTGCAACGTCACAGGCACCTGGAGCCCTGTGCAGGCTTGGCAGTGTGTTTGGTCTCCCATAATGGTGACCAATCATCCTCCCCTCCCATTGCACTGTTATAATTTACTTTATTTTGGTATTTATTAAAAAAAGAAAAAAAAAAGGTTTCAAGGGACTTGTTCCATGTCAAAATTATGATAAATGTAATACTATTAGAAGTGTTTTGTCACAGCTGCTGGCGGTTAATTGTTTTTGGTCCTTGCCATTTGGGTCTGGTAAATAGGGTTCTCTTTACATGCCAGGCTGGCATCTGGGGTAACCTGTGTGTGGTATAGCATGGCAAGGACGGGTCATCATTTTTTTTGTTAAAGGTTTCAATAAAAGCTGTGGCAGGTCTCCACCCATTAAAATTAAAAACTGTCCAGTGTTTTTATTGTTATCTAAATCTGCTGCAATGGTAATGTGTTATGACACACAAACGTCTGCCTCCCCACAAATCCTCAACATATAGACACACAGCTGCTGATGAAAGGACTTGAGTGGAGTTGTTCTGGGGTTTTCAACTCTTTATTAAGGTGTAAAACAGCAGAGGAACACACTGCCACTGTCAGGTACACAGCAAGGCCACCAGCCCACCTACATTACAATACGCAGTTATTACTAGATATCCCTGGAAAAACATTACAGGATTTGTATAAAGTATACAGTATTTTGTTGCAGTGTGTTGAGAAACTCCTAATCAGTTAACAGGGTGCTGCTCAGACTGGTCAGATTCCTTATATGGCAGCCATCTTAGGATGCAACATGTGCTCTGCAGGGCTTCACTATAATCTGCAGTGCAAATCAGTGAACTACACACAGTAACTACAGCAGAGCATATGCAACATTATGAAGAGGAGAATGTACTTCTAGAACAGAGTTTTATACTTTTTCATTAACAGAACACTGACAGAGCTCTTATGTCTCCCATAGATCGTAATGCACTGGGGAGGGACCAGACCATTTGGCTGTGTTCAGTAGGGGGTGTAGGGAGGGCCCATTACAGAGATATAGTCTCCACTGATTTAATCTATGATATCAAACAATGAGGTTTGTTTTCTGTCAGAAATCCCGGTTCTTGATGCAACCCTCCATGCCGGTCCGGTACGGCAGAACAACAATCATAACAGGCACTTCACGTGGGAGGTGGGTGGCATCCGGAAGGATATCAATAACGGTGGAGCCAGATAATTAGATAAAAAGTAATAAACTTTAATTTTTTGAATCCTTAAAACAGTATGTACAAGCGGGCAGGGAGAGTATAGCTTGACGCGTTTCGTGACCAATAAATCACTTTATCAGAAGCTCTAAAATTATCCAAATTATCCAAATTCTCATAAGCATGTTGGTACAGCCCAAAGGTTTTCCTTTCTATTATTCCTTTAACCTTTAGCAAACCAGAAATATTTGGTGAAGATTCATATGCATAAATTCATTGTGTTACATGTATACCCCCTCCATATTATTCTTGATTATTTGTCATATGATATTGTTTGAAGGGGTGATTCACCTTTAAGTTAACTTTTTATAGAATGTCCAATTCTGAGCAACTTTTTTAAATGATTTGTGTTTTTCTTCTGACTCTTTCCAACTTTCAAATGGGGGGTCCCATATAAAAACAAATGCTCTGTAAGGCTACAAATGTGGCCTTTTTATTACTCATTTTTCTATTCAGGCCCTCTCCTATTTATATTCCTATAAGCTATAAGTGCAGGAGAGACTGGACAAACTGCAGCCACATCACAATGATTCACGAATAAAGGATTGGCAGAATCAAATGTCATGGGAATAAAGGCGTTAAAGGAAATGTAACACAAAAAATTAAAGAGTATTAAAGGAATAAAAAATTAGGGATGCACCGAATCCACTTTTTTGGATTCGGCCGAACCCCCGAATCCTTTGTGAAAGATTCGGCCGAATACCGAACCGAATCCGAACCCTAATTTGCATATGGAAATTAAGGGTTGGGAAGGGGAAAATAATTTTTACTTCGTTGTTTTCTGACAAAAAGTCACGTGATTTCCCTCCCCGTCCCTAATTTGCATATGCAAATTAGGATTCGGATTCGGTTTGGCCAGGCAGAAGGATTCGGCCGAATCCAAATCCTGCTGAAAAAGGCCAAATCCTGGCTGAATCCCGAACCCGAATCCTGGATTCGGTGCATCATTATAAAAAATATAGTGTACTATTGTCTTGCACTGGTAAAATAGGTGTATTTGCTTCAAAAGCTATAGTTTATATAAACAAGCTGCTGTGTAGCCATGGGGCAGCCATTCAAGCACAGGATACACAGTAGATAACAGATACATTCTAAAGAATCCCAATGTATAATATAGAGCTTGTCTGTTATCTGCTGTGTATCCTGTGCCTTTTCTCCTTTTTCAGCTTTCAATAGCCGCCCCTCATGGCTACACAGCAGCACATTTATATAAACTATAGTAGAGTTTCTGAAGCAAATACACCAATTTTACTAGTTCAGGGCAACAGCACATAATATTGCCATTCCTTTAAAATACTTACATATTTTGGTGATACTGTTCCTTTAAAGGGATACTGTCATGGGAAAAAAAATGTTTTTCAAAATGAATCAGTAGTGCTGATCCAGCAGAATTCTGCACTGAAATCTATTTCTCAAAAGAGCAAACAGATTTTTTTATATTCAATTTTGAATCCATTTCAATTTTGAATCCATTTCTCAAAAGAGCAAACAATTTTTTATATTCAATTTTGAAATCTGACATGGAGCTAGACATATTGTCAATTTCCCAGCTGCCCCAAGTCATGTGACTTGTGCTCTGATAAACATCAAACACTCTTTAATGCTGTACTGCAAGTTGGAGTGATATCACCCCCTCCCTTCCCCCCCCCCCCAGCAGCCAAACAAAAGAACAATGGGAAGGTAACCAGATAGCAGCTCCCTAACACAAGATAACAGCTGCCTGGTAGATCTAAGAACAACACTCAATAGTAAAAACCCATGTGTCACTGAGACACATTCAGTTACATTGAGAAGGAAAAACAGCAGCCTGCCAGAAAGCATTTCTCTCCTAAAGTGCAGGCACAAGTCACATGACCAGGGGCAGCTGGGAAATTGACAAAATGTCTAGCCCCATGTCAGATTTCAAAATTGAATATAAAAAATTGTTTGCTCTTTTGAGAAATGGATTCAGTGCAGAATTCTGCTGGTGTAGCACTATTAACTGATGCTTTTTGAATAAAACATGTTTTCCGATGACAGGATCCCTTTAAGAGAGAAAAAATATTGCTAACTTAATTAGCCAGTGTAGGTAACCAATGCTAAAGGTGAGTGGTCAGGAATTATTTGTTATGTGATTCATAAAATAAGAACAGATGTTACATTTATAACATAACTGTGCCTATAAAATGTCAACTAGCATGGCAAGAGAAACTTCTGCTTCAATGTCAGCTCACAGTGGGCACATAGTCATAGTGTGCCTATTTATTCATGTATGCTGTACATTAGAATACAAAGTGAATATTGCTATTATATACCAGAAATGAATAAGATAAATATTGAACATATATTTGAATGGGGATGCATCCGTTCCCTGTTTGTTTCACAATGCCCTATAATGTATTAAAATAAAAAACATTTTGGTGTCCCACCATGACGTAATGAATACCAAATATACAGTATATATAATGTTCTATATTACATTACAATTCTACATATACA
Source organism: Xenopus laevis (assembly GCF_017654675.1). Taxonomy (NCBI): domain Eukaryota; kingdom Metazoa; phylum Chordata; class Amphibia; order Anura; family Pipidae; genus Xenopus; species Xenopus laevis. The sequence continues at coordinate 63,877,391 of NC_054377.1, read as the reverse complement.
TCTATAGTAAATTTGCCAATGAGAATAGAAATCTTACAGAACATATTGCAGATAATAATGTTACTGTTGTTGACAAAGTCTCCTAGCGACACAGTTTCTAAATGGAGAGCAGTTTGTAAGGATTTTAATATCATATTTTCAGTTATTACTATAAGCTACTAATTAGGTAATAAATTACAGAGTTAATATTCACTCTCAACAAATAAGCGTTTGTAGTGAAAATTGTGTCTTGTTATGATAGCAGAGGGACCGATTCACCATGAAAGTCAAGGACCTTATTCATGATTCCAACTTTCGAGTTTTTCTAACTTTACCGGTAAAACTGATATAACTAGCTTAAAGGGAAAGTAGTAATAAGTGTTTAGAAGAACAAATGAAGAATTCAGCATTCATGACAGCACTTTAAAGATGTCACCAGGTATCATTTATATAAATAAATGGCACCATGTCTTCAAATAAAAGTAAATGAGCAATATGCAGCTTAAAAATAGAAAAAACAAAAATAAGATATGCCAAGCAAAACATTTGCCTTAAAGTAATTTGCAAACAAACAATATTAACTTGTGAAATGCACTTTTCTATTTTGTATTTTACAAATAAGGTGGGTTTTTGTATCCCTGGATGTGCTGTGAAGAAATCATTTATAATGGGGAAGACTGAAGATATTCTATGCATTTAGAGATCCCCGTTTAACTGTAAAGGGTGAATACTTTTTGATACTTGAAATCAAATATGTAAATTTTCTAAATAAAAGAGACATGTAGCACCTATAGGACTTGCTTGTGTGTTATTTCCCTATTTTCTAGAATACTCATTTTGACCTGTATTGATTGCAGAACGCTTCATGTGCACTATAGAAAAAAGACTGCATCATTTATAGATTTCACCAGTGCATAATGTATATAATAAAAGTTTTTACCGATTTTTTTTGGTGTTTTATCACTTTATTACATTTCCCCAACAGAGTGTAAAAAATGAGGAAAAGAAAAATATTTAAAAAATAAGGAACACCTGAAGTTTTTAAAACTAAGGATTGGGTCTTTTACTATAATGCCATAGTCCATTTATATATATATATAAATATATATATTAAAATAAGTACCTATATGCGAACTAAGACCTTGTACTCATCTACATTTTATATGTGATAACAGACATTCAGAAAATTGAATGCAAATTTTAAAATAGTTCAGTTCTCCAGTTCATATGATACAGTCAACTCTTTTAACTATCCCACGCACTACCTGATCACACACAGGGGGTTATTTATCAAAGGTCGAATGTTAGAGGTTTTTTTTAACACAAATGAACTTGAATGAACTTGAAATTCGAATGCTATCTTATTTAAGAAAAGACTTGAGTGTAAAAACCATAATTCGGAAAAAAAACAAAATCACCTGAATCATTTGAGTTTCTGGGCAAACCCCTCCGAAAAAAACTTGAACATCAAGCAGGCTGTTAACCTCTTCAAATGGTTCAAGGGACCTCTGCCATTGACTTCTACATGACCTCGACAGGTTTTAGGTGTATTTTCGGATTCAAGCTATTTCCAGGGTCGGAATTTAATATAATAATAAATCTCGACAATACGAGTTTTTTTAACCCAAAAAATATGAGTTTTGACAAAAAAATTCAACTTGTGAACTCGAATTTTTGTGGAAAAAACAACTCGAACCTTAATAAATCTACCCCACGGTGTTTGATACCAATGCTTTGTAAGAAGCTCAGTAAAAACTAAACTATTTAAATGGTCTTTCCAGTTCTTGCTCTTTCTAAAAATATATTGAATAAATAAAGGAGCTGCTGTCTAAAGCAGGTAAAGCAAATAAACAACAATCTATCCCCTCCTAGTTATAATTAATTTGCCCCGTAATAGTGATTGGACTCATAAACTTTATTCAAATGTAAAAAGCTTTACATATAAACCTGTAACTCCAATAAGTATTGACTTCAGTAAAGTGGCCACAAGAAATGCCCTTAGAGATACAAAATCTAAGAAAAATAATTCTGGCACCTAATTACACCAGTGTAGTTTGCTAGTTTTATCTGTAATTGGACTGTATAGTCTTTCATTCTAATTTACTTTACATCTAAACTGTGATAATCAAGACAAGCAGAACAGAATGGTCGGTAACTGGCTATACCACTGACACCAGTTAATGCCTAATTATAACAACTAAATTAAAGATGTGACTGTAAAAAGGTTGAGTGTCAGTTTAAAGCATTTAATTCTATGAAAAGAAGCACGGCTTTTAAATTGTAAGTAAAAAAATCAATATTATGGCTCATTATATTGATATTGCTAAAGAGATTAATGAAATCTTCTTTTATTCATTTATTGTTTCTTGATGTAATGGTGTCAATGTTAAAAAGATACCACAAATTCATGCAAGCATGTTGGATGAATGTAGCTATGCGTGTGGTATAGGATATTGATCCTCATACATATGCAGTCTTACCAGCTATTAGTTCTTATTATTGTTGCTTCATTTTCATTTTGCCAGATTATATTATCTTTAATAAGGAGATCAAACCATCATACCTGTCAACTCTCCTGGGTTCCCGATGAGTTACCCAATTTTAGAACCCTTCCGCCGTCTCCCCTAATTGTAGGCCATTTTGCTCATTATTGCAATTTGCACAATGTTTTTACAATGTGTACATGTGTAGTGAACATTCAGTGGGTGTGTGTATGTGCAATAAGCATTAAGTAATGGAAGAAGGGCCCTCCCATCAATAGGTCACACCCCCAAACACAATTTTCGGTAATGTGCTACATGTGCCACTGATCCCCATCAGACCACATTTTAAAGTTGGCATCTCTGAAGAACTGATTTAGGAAGCAAGTATACAATTTTGACTCAAATTGACATTTTTTTACCCATAAGGAATAATTTTTCTCAGCACTCAAGTATTGCTGATGTTCACTGATGTTGGCACAAATTAGCGTCATTGTACTATTTGATAAGCACAAGTCAGGTATTAATCCATGCAGGTGAGGGTCATGTAATTTGCTGATGCATTAAGAAATATAAGAAGGGCCCTCCTAATGGGCCAAGTCCCCACACCTCTCTAAAGCACTGATTTATGAAGCAAGTGAGTATATTTTACTCTTGACTGATATGTCAGCACTAGATAATGGATTTTTCCAAAGAGGATCAGGTTGGAAACTTGTCATTCTCACTACAAGACACTTTGCCAAGTATTCATTTTCATTTCTTACAATCGTTTACTCAAAAAACCTAAGGGCTTATTTGCAAACTTACAAGCCCCTATAATATATGTAAAATGCATAGGATTTGATGCTATTCACAAAGGGGCGGATTTATTATTGCTGCCTCAATCTTTTGCATACATTGGGCCAAATTCAGTTCAGTGAGAGAAAGGTTTATTGTGTGAAAACTCATGGACAAGATTCAATTTAGGATACAATTCAATTCAGGGAGAAATTTATCTTACAGTTTATCACCTAAAACCCTATTTAAGTCTATGGGGAAAAAACTGGAATGGGGACATTTTTTTTCTCCTTGAATTGAATCTCATCATGAGTTTTCATGTGATAAAACATGAGATAACTTTTTCTCACTGAATTGAATCTGGCCCATTGTGTCAGAATAAAACAACACCAAGCAGTTTCACTGTAGCTAAGCTATTTGCTTTTTACAAACTGTTTTCCAACTTTACTAGTACAGGTAAGTGACCTGTTATACAGAATGCTCAGGATAACAGATATTTCTGTAATTTGGATCTTCATACCTTAAGTCTAATAGAAAATCATGTGAACATTAAATAAATCCAATAGGCTGGTTTTGCTTCCAATAAGGAACAATTATATCTTAGTTTGGATCAAGTCCAAGCTACTGTTGTACTTGATGACATTTCCATAATTCAGAACTTAACAGATATCCTTACAACGGATCCCACACCTGTAATTTGCTGCGCTCTATTGTATGTAATTGCCTGACCTCTAGATGGGATACCTATTACATAGAGAAGCTCAGACAATTTTGATAAAAATCCATCCTTGATCCAGTGTAGTGTTTAACTGTTCACATATCCTTCTTGCCTGTTGCTCCATTTCACCAGCCACCTTTTCCAACCTACTAAGGAGGAATTTCCTTATTTCATTACCATCCTTGGAATCTGGTTTATCATGCGGTAAGCACACCTGTGGAACGCAGATTCCCATTGGAATCATTCTAATTGTATGCTCAAATCTACAATCATGAGAATAACTAATGGGAACTGATTAGATCCATAAAAATGTAATCACTGTGGCTTATAGGGGACAAGTGTTGGTGCATTGTGGAATACGTATACTAACTTGCACACACACAATGATAGTTTTATTAAGGTACAGCAACAAAAGGTTGACATTAACCTGTAATAATATAAAATATAGAATCTTGCATTGCTAATGCTACCATTAACAACCTTTTGCCAAACATATTTCTTTAATCATATTCTGCTTTACAGTATCTACCCAACTGATTTTCTACTGCTTTTACACAGAACAAATCACAATATTTTAGAAGTACAGGTATAGGACCTATTTTAAACAATGCTCTGAACCTGGGTTCTCAAGATAAGGGATCTTTCTGTAATCTGAATCACTATACCTTAAGTCTGCTAAAAATTAATTAATCATTAAATTCAAATAATAGGTTTTTCTTGCCTCCAATATGGAATCGTGCAGCTTAGTTACCATCATCTACAATGTACTGTTTAATTATTACATACAAAAGGGAAATCGCTTTTAAAATGTTGAATTATTATATATCCTTCCTGTAATTTGGAGCTTTCTAGATAACAGGTTTCCGGATAAGAAATCCCAAACTGTATCAAAAACAGATGAGGAGTTTATCACAATTATGAAAAGCTAAATAGGACACGCAAACAGGACATTGAATTCATACAGTCCTAAAGCACATTAATGCAGTTACAAGATGCTGCATACAGGCAGAAATGTGAGTTAAATATATGCAAAGAACATTCCAAAAAGGTACTGAGTTCCCCCTATGAAAACAGTACCTTGTACTTGATTCTTACTAAGATATTTTGAATCCTTATCAGAGGCAAAACCATTCCATTGGCTTTATTTAATGTTTAAATGATTTTTTAGTTAATTTAAAGAATGGTGATCCAAATTACAGAAAGACTCCTTCTCCAGAAAACCCCAGGTGCCGAGCATACTTCCATAGTGTTAGACAAGTAAAAGTTGTTTGCAAGGTAATGTCATTTTTATGTTAGGGGTAACACAACATAACACAACTCAAGGCATGGTTTTATGAGTGAAAAATTCTCCAGACACCTTTCAACATAAAGCTAATTTTTTACAGGGAAGGTGTAAGACACCCATAAATAATTTCTAGAAGAAAGGTTGTAAATTATGTTATGGAAATAAATGAATGCAGCTTAGTGTCCACTGGTACAGGAAAACATTTCTTATTCCATGTATGTCAATAACTCATTTTGGTGTTTTTCCTACTTCCTCTCATTTAACATTCCAGAGTCACCATTAGTTTTTGGGTAACTTTGCGAAATGTATTCCAATCGTCTTCTTGTGATTTCATGGACTTTAGCACTTTGAATATATAACAATATGAAAAACACAATCAGTGTTTATTTCTTTAAAACAAGATAGAAGAAAGGAAAGAAATAAGGAAAGAAAGAATATGAACATTCATTATAGGAAACTAAGATGTCGGCATTGCACCAGCTAAGAGAATGGCTTTTCTATTATCCAGATGGCTTATAACATAGATGTGAGATACAAGTATGTTACAGATGCCTTGCATCCATCTTCCTAAATCATTCAGCACTTATGGTAATTACCTGTCAGAGTAGTTTCCTCTTTGGCAATCTGAAAGTTTCCATATGTATGCAGTGATGAGTACAAATTAAACAAAAAAAAAAGTTCTGCCAACAGTGCATTTTTCCAAAAGTCTGAATCTATAGAAAGTTTTAGATTGCTGGAAAAGTGAAACTATTTCACTCTGAGGGTGGCATATTTTATACTAAGCATGACTTAGTATATATTATTTATTTATTTATTTTGCATGTACCTATGCAGTTTCAGCATTACTCGGTACCATATTAGCCAGCAAATACAGAACAGTAAGGGCGTATTACTCATTATATGCATACTATTCTCATGCAGAAAGGAATATATGTATCACTGTTCATGGAAGCAAAAGGCAGGTTTAGCAAGTTAAGACAGTAAAAATCCAACAGTAAAATTCAATAAGCACGCGCAGCTTAGTTAGTAGGCAGTATATTAATATAGTCACTGTCTGAGAAGCATTTTTTAAAGAGCCACAAATTATAACGGCACTGATTTAGATCGAGCCCCATGTTCTTTGGATAAAGTGGAAAATGTACAGTGCTCATAACTATAAATATAAAACCTTCTTTGGCTGTTAAAGGAATTGTTCAGTGTAAAAGTAAAAACTGGGTAAATGGATAGGCTGTGCAAAATAAAAGAGTTAAAATATAGTTAGTTAGGCAAAAATGTAATGTATAAAGGCTGGAGTGAAGTGTAACATAATAGCCAGAACACTACTTCCTGCCATTTCTCTCTGCAGAAGTGCTCCGTGCATGAGTACTAACGGGTGTTCTCTTGGTCTTTGCCATCAGATTTGGCTACTCACTTTGGGGTGATGCTGGATGGGATGTGGCAAGAAATGCAATCAATCTTAGACAGAGTTAATAAAGGTTGCAAGTTCAAATAACACCAACTACTACTTAGAAATCAAAGGATGGAGCCAGCACAGGCTGCACACAAAAGTGAGGCTAAAAAAAAAGCCTCAAAAAAGGATACCCAGGATCTATATATGAACAACAGAATAACAAACACACTTTCTTATAAAGCATGACTCCATACTGTAACATATGACACACACTGCACACATGTGACAGACTCTGTACACTGGATAGATGGGTGATAAAAATGGAATAACATATAAAGTTGCTGAGGGGGCAGTGTGCGAGGTCCTGTGGGGCACTTTTGGATGTAGTCCATGGTTTATCTCTTGTAGAGCTCAGTATACTCATATGGCCATATAGTAAGCATTAAAGACAATGCACATACTTTAAAATACTTATAATTAGGGCCTGAGGTACAAGTGTCTTGAAAATGATTCAGTATACGTAATAGCTTGGTCTCAACGAAGAGTTTAACAGACTGCATGGATTTCAAAATAAAACCAGCTTGCTAAATCACAAAAATGTATTCACATGTGAATAAATTGCCTGCCATAATCAAAATATAGCACATATGAAGACTTTGTTGCATAGTATGGTGCTAACATGAACACTCTGTAAATCAGCCTTCTAGAGCTAATTTACAAGGTGTTTAAGATGTTAAATTTGCCGTTAACTTACTAATGACTGCTGGTTCCCATTGACCTGTCTTATCTCAATAATTAACTTTATGTCATCAGCAGTCTACTTAAAATCCAGAAAACAAAGGGTTCTTTCAATGTTGCTTTTTTTCACTATGGAAATGCAGTTATATAGTTTCATAGGAAATCAAGTATATAGAGAGTTGTCATTAATATAATATATACAGTATATATGTATATCTACTGTATAAATCTATATACATATTTATATATCTGTGTACAGTTACATTTAAATATTTGGAAACCCCTTGCCAAATTATATATTTAATATATACCAGTGACACATTGGCAAATGTTAATGCAGAGTTACATTTTATTTCGCAAACTTTTAAAGGGACAGGGACTAGTCTTTATTATGCAGTGCTCTGTCTAAGAGGGACAGGTGGAGGAAGGCTAACTGCCTACACCACCCTCACCCTAAAACTTGTGCCTCATTCAGATGACACTGACACAGCTGCCACGTGCAGCATTCCCAGGAGCGAACTTAAAGAGATTCTCTTGCTGGAAAACATGTTCTTTTTCAAAACACATTAGTTAATAGTGCTGCTCCAGCAGACTTCTGCTCTGGAATCCATTTTTCAAAAGAGCAAACAGATTTTTTTATATTAATAATGAAATATGGCATTGGGCAGACATGTTGTCAGTTTTCCAGGTGCCCTCAGTAATGTGACTTGTGCTCTAATAAACTTGAAATCACCCCCTCCCTTGCCCCCCCCCAGCAGTCTATCAACAGAACCATGGGAAGGTAACTAGATAACATCTCCCATGCCCCACATAGTGGTAGATATGTGAACAGCACTCAATAGTAAAAATCCAAGTCCGGCTAACCCGAGTCGCGACTCCTCCAAATACATATTTGAGTAGGAGAAACAATTGCTTATCTGAAAGTAGTTTCATTATGAAGTGCTGGCTCTTTCTTAAAGCACATGACCGGCAAAATGACCTGAGATGGCAGCCTATATTAATAGCTAAAAAATATACATTTATTGGTTTAAGGATAACATTTTTAATGGTAGAATGAATCATGTTCAATGTACACAATGTAATTTACTAATACAAACGATACCATAAAAATCATGACAGAATCCCTTTAAACGAGCACTAAGGGTCATAGTCTTGCACCCCTTAGCTATATAGCACTTGCACCCTGGGGATTTGTAAATGATAAATAAATAATAATATAAGGGCATACCTACAAAAATGTTGTACTATTTCTCTATACAGTCTATTATAAGACTTTTAGACTTTTACAAAAAGTAAGGTAAAGTGTACACTGAAAAAAACTCCAAAATGCACGTTGCAGTGACACTGTTCCTGTTTTTATCAGGTTATTTGCACAAACATGACATGGGTTCTATGTTAAATATGCCTCTATTTGTGGAGTTCAATAATTCAAAGTGGATCGTATAAGAGAGTGCAGGGTGCAAAGGAGTCCTGTACTGTTACTGCTCGCCTTATAAAAGACTGTAAGAATTGTTTTTTAATCTAAATTAACTGTGTAAATATACATGTAAAAAAAAAATAATTAGAGTAGGAGCACTTACTATTAATTGCATGACCATACTTGTGCTTTTTACTAGTATTTATTTTAGAATATATTTATTTCTCTTTTGATAAATCTTTTTCTACATCATATTGTATCATGCAGCTGTTATATAAATTGTGGGCACTGGCTGATGATAATTGTCTAGCATGACAAAACATCGTTCTGAGTAATCAAGTGCCATATCATATTTGGTGAATAGGAGCAAATATTTATTTTGCCTAATTTTCTTTATTGATCGCATAACTATAATGCCATTTTAATTGAAATGTCATGACAATTCTCTTCAGAGGTCAGTATTAGTATGACATATAAATAGCTTCAACTGTGCCCTGACATCAGCATTTTTCACTTCCTTACGAACATGAAGCATGAAAAAATTTTGCTCATCTTTTTACATTAGTATTAGGGCAATGGCACTTGGCTCCTTTTGCTGCTCTGTGCCCCTTACTATTAGGTAGTCCCACTGATCCAGCAGGTACAATCAGGGCAGGTACAATCAGGGCAGTTACAATCAGGGCAGGTACAATCAGGGCAGGTACAATCAGGGCAGGTACAATCAGGGCAGGTACAATCAGGGCAGTTACAATTAGGGCAGGTACAATCAGGGCAGGTACAATCAGGGCAGTTACAATTAGGGCAGGTACAATCAGGGCAGGTACAATCAGGGCAGTTACAATTAGGGCAGGTACAATCAGGGCAGGTGATGTAGCATAATACCATTCTAGGAGCACAAAGAATTTTGCCAAAGGGCATAGGGGACACTGTTTGTAGCTGGCAAGATGCTTGAACTCTTCATGGAGTTCTGAAATGTCCACAACCTCAGCAAATACCAATCTCTAAAACAGGGATTCCCATGAGCACACAAGCCATACTTGTTCCTGTCCATTGCTTTGCTCCTAAAAAATCTTCTATAGTGCTTTCGGCTTTGTTGTCTATGGAGAACATGATTAACATCACTCTTCATAAGCTAAATGGCAGCTTTAATGTATAGATTAATGCAGAGAACTAATGTTTTAAAAACAAAATAATCAGTCCCCTATCTTACTGTACATTTAAGGGGAAATAAAGAAGATAATTTAAGCTGTTACACTGGATTTCTATATGTAGCTGGTTTTGTTGTTCGTTTACAGAAATAATATAACAGGTAACTTTGCATGTGTTTGGAGACAAGACCTGTCAATACATAAAATTGTAATTGTTAAGTGTATTAACTGCCCGATAGCTAAGCCAATTAGATTGATTCCCCCTAAATCAAAGAGCTGCTAGGTGGCCCTTTTGAGCATTCTTTGCTCTCTAGATAGTAATAAGCAGTAACATATTCCTTGTTCCCTTTAAATCTTCATTTATTAAGTATGACCAGGAACACCTTTTAGAATTAACCTGAATCGTAATAGCTTCTAGTAGAGTGGCTTAATAAAAATGCACTGTTGGGTTTATTGAACTGCACAATTAAACCCACCTACTAAATACCGTCATTCTAATTTCTATCCAGAGCTTATTCAGCAAACCAAAATGCCAATGCTTTTCTTCAATTTCCACTTCCTTGAACTTGCAGATGTATGAATAAATGAGATTTATTTGTGTTATTAGCTCAGTGCAACCCGTTGTACGGGTGGAAGCTTTAAACACAAGAATCCTGAGACTAATATGTGCCTACCAAAAAAAAAAAATCATTTTGATTTTCCTCAGTAAGCCTTGTTTGATTTACTTCAATTAGATATTTTGCATAAGGTATCATATAACAGGAAGGCTAATAACCCAGAAATAACCTCATTAAAAAAGACAGCATATCGGTCTAAAGAAAATGAACTCTAAGCAGAAAAATTAGTGACCTGGAAAGGATCAGGAAGAGGTAATGGCAATGTAGAGGGAAATACATTCCCATTAGCTAGTCAAAAAGTAAGAATCACCACAAGTAACATTTACAAACACACGAGACACATACTTGCACATTCAGGTTTCTCTTTTTAAATACTTTTTATAGATATGAGATGGAGCTGCCATGTTATTTGCCTTGACTAAAGCACTTTTCAGTGCAAGGTTTTAAATCCTTATTTCTAATGATAAACTAATTCACCTGAAGACATTATGGGGGAAATGTACTAAAGGGAGTAACGTCATTTCGGCACTTCGCCGATTTACTAATGGTCGCTGGTGTAATTTCGCTAGAGATAGACTCTGGCGCAACTTCGCACTCTAACGCCAGGCAAATTAACGATCTGGCGAAAGAGCGTTACTACGCAGATTCACTAAGTTTTTGATTTTACTGAACGTTACCTCTATCGCCAGACTTGCCTTCGCCACCTCAGACCAGGAGAAGTGCAATAGAGTAGATATGACTTACTTGAAACTTTGTTGAAAATTTTTCTAAGTTCCAAAAAACGCTGTTTTGGGAGTTTGGGAGATCGAAGGTCGAAGTAAAAAAAACTTCAAATCGAAGTAGCGCTACTTCGAATTGTACGATTCGAAGTAGGCCCACTTCAACCTCAAAAAACTTCGACCACCATTCGGTTAGTATTTTTGAATTCAAAGTTTTTTTAACTTCAAACTTTGACCTTTGATAAATCTGCCCCTTATTGTTATATTTTCTGTTATTGACTTACGCAGCAAAGACCCCTTCCTAAAGATGCGAAATATGTATTAAAAGTAGATATCCTAAAAGCAAGCATTAAATCAGATATGCCTCTTTCTAAACCTTTCAAGATAAAAAGTATTTAATTTAGAAGCACATTAAGCAAAGGATCACCATAGAAACTGAAAATATATATATATATATTTATTCTTTGGTGCCCAAAATATAAAATATGTGTATTTTAAAGTTGAAGCATTGCTTGTAATATTAATAATGTAAACTCCCATTTTTGGAAGTATATTTAAAAATTCCTTTCATCTTGGTTTAATGTTATCTGCGATTAAACATTTCAAAAGATTTTTGGTTCCAGATCTAGTATTAATCTATGGTTAAAAAAGTGCTGAGTAGCACAACAGTAGGTGAGATAGGAAATCATATTGCATCATATTGCATCAATAGAGAACACTTCATTACTTATTTCATTTACAGGTACTTATGGTTTATTACAAACTTCTATGGACACTGACGTTGGTTTTTTTTATATGGGAATTCTTCTCAGAATATCAGAAGAAACTTTGTACATAGCATATGCAGCCAAAAGGACACCCCAATGAAACTAGAGAGAATACTACATTTATTATGGGTAGTAGAGATGGGCGAATATATTCGCCAGGTGCGAATTCCTGCGTTTCGCCACTGGCAAATAAATTTGCGAAAAGTGTCCAAAAAACCGGACGCCGGTGTCAAAAATGGATGCTGGTGTCAAAAACAAGACGCCGGCGCCATTTTGCTAATTTTTCGCCGTTTCGCATATTTCGCTGGAAATTCACAAATTTTCCTGCGAAGCAAAAAACACCCCAAATTCCCCCATCACTAATTGGTAGATATAAGGCTGCACTACAGCTGACCCATATAATAATGTTCTGAATCCAGTCAGCATGCCATTTCATGGGAGAAAAGACCATGCAACTGAAGCCTTATATTTACAAAGGGCTTATGAATGTATTTTATTCAAACTGTACAGATATACATCGCCCTAATCACTACAAAACAACAAGCCCTTCTGCCTGCACACCTATCAGCTCATCCACTGGGCACTAGTGAGTGCAATAAGCTAAATACTTTTTCAGAACTGTGTGTGCTTATATGTCATCTGAAACCCTAAGATCCAAATAGCCCCCTATTCTTTGGAGAAACCTTTCTTTCCTTTAAAATCTCACCTGACACTTTGCTAGGTCATTACTAGGCATCACAAAGTATTCACCAGTCATGTTATATTACAAGTAGCTAAACAAAAAGTAAACAAAATTACTGGTATAGTTTCTGCCAAAAAAATAGCAATTAAAAATCAAAGGGTTTAAATAGCAAAAGGTACAGTTCACACAAATTATATGTGAGGTAATGAAATAATGTCCATCGAAGAACAGCAAACATACTATAAAAACCTAAATACATTTACCCATTATGCCAAGGGCAGATGGAGAATTGGCTCTGCTGCTCTTAACCTACTAATTTTTTTCAGGCTGAGAGAAGTGGATCTGCTCCATTCCCTATGTCTATTCATTTGAATAAGATCTGCTTGAGTGCAGGCACATGCAGGGAGTGGAGGTCAGACCAAATACACATCAGCAGGCATTTTCAGGCTCACCTCTAATCTGCTGTGTGTGATTGCATGCAAGCAGAAGCAGTTCAAATGAATGGAGATGGGGCACAGAGCGGATCCGCTTCTCTCAGCCTGAAAAACATATGCAGGCCGAGAATAGGGGAGCCAACACTTCCTCTGCCCTTGGCCTTAGATGTTACATAATCTGCTTGCCAGTGGTGTATGGACACTGCAAACTACTGGCTAAAAACAGTCTTTAGTCACCAAGGACACTAATGTCTGCTCTTATGTGAAATACAATTGGGCTCATTTGCCATTGGGCAAATTTGCTCCTGGGCAATACCTCATAGCAACCTATAAGTCACGAGCTTTGTTCAGTCAGCTGTAGGTAGAACAACAAAAGCACCATTTCTACCATGGATTACTGCCAGATGCAGATTTCCCCAGTGTTGCCCCTTTATCTTAGTCTGAGGCTTATAAACTGGTGAAGCACATTATACTTTACACCTAAAACTTACCAAGACGTATGATGAGAAACCATGATTTAGGAATGTCCAGTTTCAGGACCTGTAACATGATACCCCTACTATCCAAAATCCAATCATGGGGTTGTTCACCTTCAAACAACTAGTTGTTTTCTGATAGATCACCAGAAATTACGACTTTTTCCAATTCCTTTTTATTTTCTATGTGTTACCGGTTTTCTAATATTGAAGTGTAAAGTGTCTTTTTTCACCTTCTAAAGCAGCTCTGGGATGGGGGGTCGCCGACCCTGTAAACTGTATTAAATTGAAACATTCAGTTGATACATTTCTTATCTTTGTCCCTGCTGAGCAGAATCCCTGGGTTTCATTACAGGCAGCTGTTGGAATTGATGCAATAGTTGCTAATACTCCAGAGATGCTGCTGAGAAAAGTAATGTTGCAAAATTGTAACAGTTCAGTCTGCACCTAAATTACTGAGCTGTCAGTAAATAATGGAAAGTAATTGAAAAAACAAAAGTTTTTTTAAAGAAACCATATATTTACATAATAATACTGTAATACGATTTTATCCCACCCCTTCCCCACAGTTTGGAAATATTCATATTCTCCAAATGAAATGTTTCATGATAAACGCAAACCCATCTTGAGCTATGCAGTACATATACAAACACACATGCAGTTTTGTTTAATGATCACTTTTAGCTTGAAGCTAGTTGATTTATCAATTTTCAAGGTTGTTAGGGGTTTCGAGGGGTCAACGTTCAACATGATCAACAAGGCCAACATGTGTTTAGCACACACTTGTGTTGTAGACATTGGAGTCCTCTAAATATGCTAAAGACTTTGCATTTCACAGCAAAAACCATTTTTTTTCCTGACCACAAAATGGCTGATGAGCTAAAGTTTCTTCATGCAAAATTCTGATGTGTCTGAATGCAGATGATATTTAATCAAGTTTCATGAGGGATTTAAAAATTAGTCAGACTGTAATGAACTATGAAATACTGATTAATGCATTTTTCAGTGCTTGATGAGAAGCAGCATGTTCATTAGCATATTTTTTGTAATGATGTTTTTATGTATGTCGCTATTTTTTTTCAGTACTACGTAATCCTATATGCTGGGGGTCTGGTACCGTACGTATATCCTATAAAGTAGTAGTTTGATAGCATGAAATAAAAGGGAGAGATGACATGGTCAATTAACAAAGTTAAATTACTAGTAGAATTACAGATGGAAAAGACTTTATGCACCTGGAACACATGGCCTGCCTTTGTATCATATGGCCATACGTTTGCTGCTCCATCTGTATTCAAAAGAATGCAGATAATCATTGTTAGGGTTAGACAACGACATGATTCCTTGAATATTAATAAAATAATGTTTCATGTTTCATTGTATTAAATGCTGCTATGCCTTATCAACTAATTAAGTCTAAATTACTTTATTTATTCAAACCCTGCAAGAAGATCTAGTCTTATATTATAGTAATAAATCTCTGTGAAAAGGCCTTATAAGAAGAGTTGGAGAGAGAAAGATGAAGCTATTTTTACAAATTAAAACTTTTCATAACCAATTATAACTTGGTCAAGATGTTGTTATTGGTGACTTTTAGCCAAGTTAGAAAAAGCAAACGTGTTGATGAAAAACAAAAGCACAAGTAGTTTAGGAACCACTAAGTGCACTTTTGCATCATAAAATCACTCATGATACAGAATGAATCTTCACCACTAGTGCAACTAAGAGAACTAAAAGAGCATCACTGTTTTATTAACACGGACCATTTTTTTTACAGTGTTAAAAACTGAAGGCAAATGGAATATCTATAACAAATATACTGTGTTTTGTACTTGTAGAAACATGGAAAACCAGGCGGTAAGTACATGGTAAACCAGAGTACTTTTTGCCATTACCTGTTTTCTTAGGTATGAAGAAAATATTGACCTATTAAATAAACAACAACAATACATGATATGCAATATTGGAAATAATGTTAAATTGCATGAGTTCATTAAAAACCATGGATAAAGCTGATTAGCCCTGATCCACCATTAATCAAACTCCTTTACATGGCTGGAGGCTTTTCACTAGCATTTGATAAAGTGTGGAAACCTTGGTTAGAGATGCATTGTCACAGAATCATCTGTGAGTTAATGCTGCATTGATGCATAAAATATAAATGCTTGGGGGTGTCGCATATTATTCATGGAGTGTAATGATGGTACATTGTGGCCAATGCAACATTTTTTCTGCTTCGTAGTAATGTGGTCATTTGTCATCAAATTCAAATCAAGCTTCCATTGACCAGTTTTAGTATGTGCATAGGTAGTTTAGGTAATGCATGGTATAAATAAGACAATGTATGAATCTCTAGATAACTTTTGAGTATGAATTTCCACAAAGACCAATGCAAACCTGACTGTCCAACTGTGGCAAGAGCAACAAGCCTAAACCTGTTATGCACACATGAAGTAATGAGTAAATCAAACATTTTGTGAGTCAACCTGTCTACATTAAGGCTTGTTGCATACAGTCAACAAGCAAGAAACAAAATCAAGCCTGTGTTTCATTTGCCATTCAAATCAAATTTCTAAATTTGAGCAAGAACAAGATCAATCTCTTGATATCACATGTACATTTAATCAAATTAACTGGGGGAAAAGTCCACTTCAGATTCACCTGAATGGGCACTTTTTTTCACACAGGTATGCTTCCAGTGATAATGGTTGGTTATTAGGGATGTAGCGAACTGCCGAGTATGTGTTCGCGAACGCCGTTCGCGAACACCGGCAAAAAATGCGAACAGTTCGTGAACAGTTCGCGAACTTCGAACATCCGAAAATCGTTCAATTCGAACGATCGAAGGATTTTAATCGTTCGATCGAACTATTTTCGTTCGAATCGAACGATCGAAGCCATTCGATCGAATGATTTCATTCAATCCAATGGCTTCGATCGTTCGATTCGAACGACAATCGTTCGATTTTAGCGATCGAATGGTCGAATGGTCGAACGATTTTGACGCGAACGCCTATTGGCGAACGTCGCGCGACGTTCGCGAACTTGCGGCGGACGCGAACAGTCGAAGTTCGCGCGAACTAGTTCGCCGGCGAACAGTTCGCTACATCCCTATTGGTTATCTAGGATCCAATGACTTGACAAAACACAGTGATTAAAGCACCTATGTCATATTGGCTAAAAGTATGCTTTGCACCACCAAATCTTACAGTATCTTGTGCTAGTTGGTGTGATAAATAAGTTTTATAATATGCATGAAATGCAAGTAAAAAGAACAGAATCCAGAGTAATTTTAAGATGTGAGTCTTTTTTTATAGACGTATTCAAATTTAAAATATAAGAGACTTTTACTATTGCTCTTTACAAGTGATCCCCATCTAGTGGCGCCTGATCAACATGCTGACTGTTGCTCCCAATGGTCTAAAAGCAGGTGCTTCTTTCTACATAGAGCTACCAAATAGCCAATCACAGCCTTTATTTGGCACCCCAGGGACATTTTTATGCTTGCGTTGCTCCCCAACTCTTTTTACATTTGAATGTGGCTAATGGGTAATAAAGTTTGGGGACCCCTTCCAGAAATATGCAGCCATATATAACATTTGAATTGACAAGGAGACGTCTGATACAGTATTTCTGAATATCTTTATAGGTATCAACTCTGCTAGCATTGTAAAATGAAAGAAGCCTTTTCCACCTAATAGAGCATAGTGTAATGTGTGTCAGACTGCACTGATAAACGGGTTGTGTGAGGAAGTACATTTTTAGGGATGGTTTCCATTTAAAATGTTATGATGAATGATTTTTGTTGCAAAAAGCTGTTTGAGAATGCCAGGTTCCTCCCAACTCCCACTGGTATACAAAGGCTAAATCACATCTCCCCCAGAAATTCCCCTGCTAAGAATGACTGGCTGAACAGGTCTTTAGATTCAGTGTCTTTACATAAAGGTTTTTATTACAAGACACTTAATATGGCTGCTCTAGGATTAGGCTATACTTTTAAATACCACGGAATGCAGAATACGTAGGCTGGAAATCATCGTAGCCTAGGGACAAAACATCAGATAAGAGCAATGGTCATTTATATTTATTCATCCCTAACTAGAAATTACTTCCATTTTGAATTTTTTATGTACAGAGGTAGATTATTTAAATGTAAAAATGGTAAACCAAGCGAAACTGGAAACAAAATGGTAGTATGAATTTAACGCTGGATGCCCCTTGGAAAAAAACATTTAAAACTGACCATACAATCATGAAAATAAAACCATGGCAAATATCTATGTCAAAAATGGTCTGATTTAGGTCATGGATTTATAGAAACATAAACATAACATATCAGGCCTACTATTTGCTCGGTAGTAAATTCGATTTTTATTATTTCATTTAAGTTAATGAAATATAAGAGTTGATTGGTAATGGCCGGAGTCTACAGAGCAAATGAGCAAAGCCCTATTGCCAGCACACATCATTTGCTGAGATTATGTGCCATGATAAAGCAGTTTTTTTCTTTCAGTTGACAAATACAAATCAGGATGCCACAGAGAGACCTCAATACACTCAAATGTTGGCTGGACTTTTAAAATGTTGTCTTTTAATGTACAGAACTCTAAAGGTACAAACATCATATTGGAATGGGGCTTTTTTTTGCTTACTATTGACCCCTTAATAGAAGTGGAACCTACAATGGATGCTTGGGTTTTGTACACCCAGTTTATAGAATCATGAATAGGCATTAAACACATTTTGTCTAGCATAAACCACCTACACAGCTTCAAGTCTGTCATCTAAATGTTTGTTACAATATAACAAAATATCCCTCGTTTTATATTATAATAAAGCAACTGTTAAAGCACAGGTAGGGATTATTATTACCTGTAAAAAAAACCCTCCACAGCTGCTTTTTCATGGAGCTTTCTGGAAGGCATATACCTTCCCTTGTAGCTGGTCAAGAATATTTAAGATGTATGGCCCCTGCCTGACTGCCTCCTCCACAGATATCTGGCCAACAAATTAACAAGGAACAAATCAGCACATTAAATTGACCATATCCTGTCAGGCTTGCACAGACCCTTGTAATGATCTAATTGCTGGACTAGTGACATCACCAAATGAGTGCACCTTTATGTATACAGTATGTGTATATAGTCTTCCTTGAAACCTTGATATTGGAATATTAAATAGCTTATAAAATATATTATATATTATATAAAATATTAAAAATCTATTCATTAGGTAACCTCTACATTGATGCATTTCATACTGATGATGATCCCTAGTGGATTGAAACACATGTAGTAGTAGTAGTAGTAGTATAAGTTGCACACACATATATGCACTGGGAATTATTTGTAAGGGTTAAACTTGACTGGTGAATTTTGTTCAAATGAATTACGTAAATATGTATTCATTTATGTAAATATGTATTTACATCCAATTAGCAACATTCTTTCACCTACTACTGTCATAGGGTTTCATATTTAATGTTTGCACGTAGAAAAATGAACCCATCGATATTTTAGATACTTTTTATAATATTGAATTGAGTTGCTGTTATTGGGGGTTTTAAAAGGCACATATTAAAGTTACCCATTTAATCATTTAATTCTTACATGTTTCACGGTCATATACAGTATTACAATTTATTCCAATTTGCCTCAAAATATCATCCTAGTTGGCAATTGCAAAATTGTCCCAAACCCAAAAATAAAGCAGAGCAACATGTAAACACCAGTACCCTTGTATTCTCTGCTTTGCTTCTTTAAACCTCAAAATGCAATCTCTACTGCTACAATTAGCGAAACATTAGCCATATAGCTGCTTGATCCATGCTAAAAGAAATCTTTATTTTTCAGCATTATCCTTTCAGCATTAAGACAAATCTTGACCCAAATAAGCTTAATTTAACAGCATAATCCCACGACTCGAAGTGTAGCAAACTGTTGTTAATTAGATTTTCCTCTGTGCAAATCAGTAATCCATAATATAAATTCCTGTTGTATGTGATTCTTCTAATGTATGTCCTAAACATAACTGCTCCTGAAATGAAAGGTATTAAAAGATGAGATCAGGATCATTTCTTTTTAATCTTGTCATGTTCATAATGCCTACCAGTTCAATATCCATCCCCAACGTGAGATTTGCATTGGGATCGCATTCATTTGTTAAAACTAATCCTATTGTTCTGCAGATTTATTATCTATGTATATCTCCTGGTTTAGCATTCCATCACTTGAAATTATTTTGAGGATTTCATTTAGAAAATGAAAGAGGGAGACAGCTTTTAAATCATTAGCACCAATTAATTGGAAAGAACAGCTTTTAAGAGGCTTGGTTCTATAAACAGACAGAAAACAGCACTTGTTACATGAATGTGTGCCTGTGTACAAACGGCAGAGAGATTACAGCAAAGCATGAGAATATACATTACTCCCTCTCACTGCATAAAATATATTTTTAGCTCTTTCTGTAACAGTAGAAAATAAGATAACATTTTTCCCCATCAGAGTTTTACAATGCTAACGTTAAAGGAATCACAATCTTCCCTTGCTGCATACTTGTTTATTAAGGAGCATCTTTTTTTATCATTTCTCTGCCTAGAAGGGAAATCTGCAGTTTTGCACAATATCACCTTACTATTGAAATGGCATAAAAGGCAGGTCCACGGTAAGTAGGCATTTGTAACATGCAGCAAAAAGAATGATCGTGGCACTTTATTTGTTGCATGTTTAGTCTATTCATAAAGGGTAACTGATGCTCAATAACAAAGAGCACAAAACGGAATGAATATTCACGAAGAGTTTGAACATGTTTTAATTAGTTTGACGTTGTCTGCTACTATCAGAATACAAAGGGTAGCTTTACATACTTTACACATGGCATAAACCCTGCTGACATTTTTCAAAATGTGTAGCAAGTGGAATCTTGGCCTTGCATCCTATTGTTGTCTTTAAAGGGGTAGTTTGCCCCTAAGTTAACGTTTTGTATATTTTAGCAACTTTTCATTTGGTCTTCATTTTTTAAAAGTTATAAATAGCCTCCATCTCCTGCCTCTTTCCAGCTTTCAAATGGTGAGGTCACTCTCCCCAGCATCCAATTGGACCAGATTGCAGCTGCATTTCCAAACAGGAGAGTTACTCAAATAAAATAACAAAATAATGAAATTATGAAGACTAAAGGGGCCCATTTACTTAGCTCGAGTGAAGGAATAGAGGAAAAAAAATTTTGAATTTCAAATGTTTTTTTTGGCTACTTCGACCATCGAATGGGCTACTTCGACCTTCGAATATGACTTCGACATTGAGTCGAACGATTCGAACGAAAAATAGTTAGACTATTCAACCATTCGATAGTCAAAGTACAGTATGGGGCCGATTCACTAACTTCGAGTGAAGGATTCGAAAGTAAAAAACTTTGAATTTCGAAGTTTTTTTTGGGCTACTTCGACCATCGAATGGGCTACTTCGACCTTCGACTACGACTACGACTTTGAATCAAAGGATTCTAACTAAAAATCGTTCGACTATTCGACCATTCAATAGTCGAAGTACTGTCTCTTTAAAAAAAAACTTTGACCCCCTAGTTCGCCACCTAAAAGCTACCGAAGTCAATGTTAGCCTATGGGGAAGGTCCCCATAGGCTTAGCTATCTTTTTTTGGTTGAACAAAAATCATTCGATCGATGGATTAAAATCCTGAGAATTGAACGATTCGAAGGATTTAATCGTTCGATCTAACAATTTTTCGAATAGCGCTAAATCCTTCGAATTCAATATTCGAAGTCGAAGGATTTAACTTTGAAAGTCGAATATCGAGGGTTAATTAACCCTCGATATTCAACCTTAAGTAAATTTGCCCCTAAGGGGCCCATTTACTTAGCTTGAATGAAGGAATAGAGGAAAAAAACTCAGAATTTCGAATTTTTTTTTGGCTACTTCGCCCATCGAATGGGCTACTTCGACCTTCGACTACAACTTCAAATCGAATGTTTCGAACTAAAGATCATCGACCATTCGATAGTCGGAGTACTGTCTCTTTAAAAAAAAAGTTCGACCCCCTAGTTCACCACCTAAAAGCGATCGAACGAATAGCGCTAAATCCTTCAACTTCGATATTCGAAGTCGAAGGATTTAACTTTGACAGTCGAATATCGAGGGTTAATTAACCCTCGATATTCAACCTTAAGTAAATTTGCCCCTAATTGTCTCTCAAAATAATATCATATCATACTAAATATATCAAACTAAAAGTTGATTTAATTGTGAGCCTGCCAATCACTGCTGCTAACATATTGATTTGGCCAGAGAACTTTCAGCCATTAGCCTAAGGAAAAACTGTCAGCTGAGGGAAAGGTTGTATTGTCGGTTTATCTAAATTAAAGGAACTGAAAGAATTCCAATTAAATCAACTTTCTCTTTAAAATTAATTTTAAATTCATTTGGAAGATGAAGGTTGAAAGAACAAAAGGAAACCAGTGTTTGACGTACTAGGAAAGGTAGAATTAGACTCCCGAGGTTTAATGAAAATCTGATCTCAACTTACATTCATGCAATAAAAGTTAAGGTCCATGAAAACATTAATCAACATAAAGGTGGTCCATTGGGAGAAACTAAGGCTTAGTAATATGCTATTAACTATTTATACTATAGCCAATGACAATAATGTAATTGATGCAATTTGACTTGATTTTAGAAGAGGTTTCTACCGTACGTAAAACCAGTTGGCCAAGGGAACTTCAAAGCAGGGCCGGAACTAGGGGTAGGCAGAGTAGGCGGCTGCCTAGGGCGCAATCATAGAGGGGCGCACGTTTAGGGGGAAATTTTTTTAAATAAACTCTTATTTAATTGCATCTAATTTTATTCAATATACTGTGTGGCCGTGTGTGATTTCTTTAACTAATCTGTAGCGCATCGGCGATCACCTGACTCCAGCAGCGCTACAGCCCCCACCTCCCTCTTACTCGATGTGGAGTCTCCTGCGCTTCTTCTCAACTCACTGTGACGCATGTGCTTTAGGAAGCAACGCATGCTGGCTTCAACGGAACACCGCGTTGAGCAGGCAGCCGCAGAGAGCTGAGCTGGCGCGTCGGTATGGTACCTGGCGTGCATTGAAGACCGCTGGGCCACTGATGACCTGTGCACATTGGAAGTCAGTCCTGGTGAATGCTGCTGGGCTTGTTTTCTATATCCTGCTGGCACACACAGGTATAGATCATCAGGGGCAATATTCTAGCTGCTGCTGGCTTCTGGCCTAGCACATATTTGGGGGGCAATATTTTGATGACACAGATATGGGGGATTATTTGGCTGCTGTCTGGCACAGGCACTAATTTGGGGGAAATATTTTGGCTGCTGTCTGGCACAGATATGGGGCAATATTTTGGCTAGTGGCTTGCACAGGTACAGATTTTTGGGGCAATATTTTGGCTGAAATGGTAATGAAGGACGGGGGGTGCTGATTGAAGCCCTTGCCTAGGGTGCCAAACTACCTTGGCCCAGCCCTGCTTCAAAGTCCAGTAAATTAGACGACTGTAACCATAACGCAGAATGGATTGGCAATAATGGATTCATTTACAGCTAAACAAATCATCTGACTTGAGGAAATCTTGTGTCAATTAATGCGCATGCCCAATTCTACTGAGGTCAAATAACTTTTGTTCAATTCCTTTTGAATCTAAGCTGTTTTCTGTCATCACAAATGGATCCTATAATAAAGAAATATCTAACATCTATGAACCAGAACACCTTGTATTATATCTATTAAATACTCCAAATCGAATCATACCATAAATTAGATTCTTTGATACCGTTAGACAAAGCTGTTCATATCCAAAATTTTTAAATTATGCTGTCCTCAACTGTATAGCTTATCCGCACAGAATACCAGCACATGCAGAATATTGTCATCATTACTTCCTGGCTCATCTGTATTTATAAGCAGGGCTTTAAATATTTAAAAAGGTTATTGTGATGTTACGGCAGTGAAGCATTTACAGATTTTTCAATTCATCAGCATTCAATAAATGTAACGCTTTCACGGCAAACCACACAATGAACTTTTCTTTTCAAAAACAACGTTATGACATAGCAATCTTGCCAAATGAAGGTAATTGACAAAAATTCATTGATAATGATAGATCACAAAGGTTAGTAAGTATGACACCAACAAAGTTACAGTGGCATTAAAGCAATGAGGGAGACACAAATCTATTTCAAAGATACAATCAAATATTTAAAAAACTGCTATGGTCATTATTTATTCATGTTAATACAAGTATCATAACAAATCTGAACAGGGTTAGCACTCAATCACTCACAAACGAAATGAGTTTTTGTATTTATCAGCTCCCAGTCACCAGCCATTTGCTAGCACTATTTTACAACAGTGGTAAACTGCCATAACCTATATTTACAGCACACAACACAATACAGGATGTATCACAATGAGTAATGTTTGTTTGCGAGTCAAAGTTATCACTTGTCAGTTGTTTAATTCATCTTACTATCCAAATGATCAGACAGTTATTATGTCAGTGTATAAATATGCAGACTGGGAAGCTTCAGGTATGGAGGCTGCAGCTGATTTCTGAGAATATCTTGTGATTTTAAAAAGTGGGTAAATTAGAATTCTGCTTTTTCTTATGGT
Organism: Xenopus laevis; assembly: GCF_017654675.1. Classification (NCBI taxonomy): domain Eukaryota; kingdom Metazoa; phylum Chordata; class Amphibia; order Anura; family Pipidae; genus Xenopus; species Xenopus laevis. The sequence continues at coordinate 63,853,124 of NC_054377.1, read as the reverse complement.
CATGATACACAGGTGTGTATACTGCACTTGGGAATCCTGTAGTAACCACCCTGTACCTGGACACAAAAAGAAGAAAATTCTGCATTATGTGTAGAATACATGACAAATTGCACTTAAAATTGCAGCTTGCACACTGCACTTGCAGCCGTAAATGACCCTTTGTATGTTGCAAAGTTTAAAACCTACATTGGTATTTTGGTCAAAAGAGGTTTAGTGAGTTTAAGGTTTTACACTTAAGCTGATAAAGTGTCACTTTTGTCTTAAGAAAATCTTCTCAGAATAGACACCCCCATATCATCCCCATACATTGTTATTGTCTTGCCAGAAAAATAGGACTTCTTTATATGCAACCCCAATGTTGTACAAAAATATTATTTAGTTCCAATGTTTGTCCAGTAGTAATGTCCAGTAGTAAAGTTGAAACAGCTTTCAGAAGTCTGTCATTGAAATGCAGTACAATGGCTACAACTTCTGAGCAGATCATTTCTACTATGGACACCATATGCTTGGGCACATTACCCTAAGTGATAGTTCTCTGAGAACTAGAATTACCTAATCAAAGCAGCTATACTCAAAGGAGAACTAAACCCACAATAAGAAAAGCCCCTAACTGCTATCCTAAATAGTCCCCCCTCCCTGCTTCCCCCGCATAGTTGAATACCCCTGAAAGTGCCCCTAATACAGTACTGATGTATTGTTGCATAGTAAGCACAGCAGAGCTCATGGGAGCCATCTTCCGGCTCTTTAGTATTCTTCAGGTCCTCTTCCTTTCCTTCGGAAATTTCAGGCACTTTTGGCGCATGCTCAGCTCCTACGACTGGCCAACTGCACATGCGCCAATACAGTATTCACTTGAGGAAGAATACTGAAGAGCCAGAAGATGGCACCCATGAGCTCCACTGTGCTTACTCTGCACCGATACATAAGTACTGTGCTAGGGGCACAGGGAGGGGGACTATCTAGGGCAGTAGGTAGGGACTTTTCTTATTAGGGGGGGGGGGTTGTTCTCATTTAAGCCATCCATTGACTGAACAAGAAGCAACAGTGAAATTACATTGTACACTGAATCAATTCCCCTTAAAGGAGAAGGAAAGGATAAAACTAAGTAAGCCTTATCAGAAAGGTCCATCTAAATATACCAGTAAACCCCCAAAGTAATGCTGCTCTGAGTCCCCTGTCAAAAGAAACACTGCATTTCTTTCCTTCTGTTGTGTACTCATGGGCTTCTGTATCAGACTTCCTGCCTACAGCTTAAACCTCATTGCCCTGGGCAAGAGCATGCTCAGTTTGCTCCTCTTTCCCTGCCCCCTCCCTTCTCTGCTGTAATCTGAGCCCAGAGCAGGGAGAGACTCAGGCAGGAAGTGATGTCACACCACATTAATACTGCAGCTCCTATCTTAAACAAACAGAGAGTTTCTAGAGCTTTTTACTCAGGTATGGTAAAAGATTCTACAGAATAAATATTGCATTCTAGCTTGCACTATTGCAGCTAATCTATTGGCAATAAAATGCCTCCATAGCTTTCCTTCTCCTTTAAAGCATTTTTCCTGCTTTTCTATTCATAGCATCATTTAAATAACTCAAAGAAATTGTATTTATTGTTGCCCCTTAATGTCCTTCAATATAGGTATTTATAGGAGGAGGTACTCTCAGACTTCTCAATTGCACTATTGAAATGCTTTGTATGTTAAAATGCTGCCCTAGTTAGAATTGAGGCATACATTGGTAAGAATTGTTTATAATATGATAATTGAATAGAGGCAGTAAATGTTTTTTGTTGCTCTCAAGAAAGATCTCTTTTGGTAAATCAAGGGCCTAGAGAACTGAACTGGACCATGTATGCATTCCCCTAGCAGGTTAGGCTCGAATCTAAAGACCACTGATCAGTTGCCCCTTCCATTGGTATTGCCTAACTGAGTTGACTTTAATTGTTTGTGTGTGCGTTTGAACTTGAGCTGTACCTTTGACAAAAGGTAAGACAGGTAGCAAACAGTTAATTTGTAAACCTTTTAACATTACAAAAAGCCCAACCCTCATCATGTTATTTTCCTAGCCTACTGCCAATAATGACAGAACAACATAAGATGCTACATATTTAATTTTGGGATATATTTGTGCTGCCTTACGGACTAATGGAAATGAAATTGTGATGGTAAGTATAATAATGTTCTACTTTCATTATGTCCTACAGGCAGCATACAAAGGGAATTTGCTAGCTTTCCTAAGGGAGGAGGGTTATTAATGTCTTGTTAGTACTGCTTGGAGAGCCTTGCTACCAAAGGCTGTATCCTGAGAGGACAAGATGTCAAGTCTGTAATGTTTTGCAAAAGTGTGTAAACCAGACCACGTATGCCGCTGCTTACAGATTTCTTTTGGAAAAGCAGGTGCTTTCTTTGTCCACGAACTCCACATTCCTCTTTTGGAGTGTACATTAACATACTCTGGAGGAGCCTTATTATCCAACTTATAGCTTGATACAATCACCATCTATCAGGGGTGTTATTTGAAGCTTTATTTCCCCTGTTTAAAAAGTATAAAGAGTTGCTAATGTTTTCTTGGTTCTATCCAGATATACTATCCCTTACTGGCTAAACAGGTCCCTCCTCAAGAGTAGGATCCAGTAGCTGCCCTAAAACACATTCATAAACCAAGACCTCCTGGGCCATTCTGGAACCATTGCTATCACCCACACTTGGTCCTGTTGTTCTTTCTTTATCACCTTTTGTATTAGCGGTTCTGGAAGGAACATGTAAGCCAGTGGAAAACTCCATTTGATGGAACACACATCCAGGTACATCTGGTGCATTAAACAAAACCTCCTGCATTTGTTATTTCTGGTCACCATTAGGTATATTTGGGGAACCCCTATTTCTCTGTCAATTGCAGGAACACCTCCTCTTATATGTATTGCTGAAATGTGTATCAGGTTCATTAGAAAACACTGCATTATTTTGGAACATAGGGCTAAATTCAGTTCAGTGAGTAAAAGGTTTATCATGTGAGGTCAATTTGAGATGCAATTAAATTCAGAACATCTTATCTGTTTATCGCATGAAAACTCTATTGAAATCTATGAGAAAAACAGGAACTGAATTTGGAGAAAAAAATTCTCCTCAAATTGAATCTTGTCCATGAATTTTCACGTGATAAACCATAAGAAAACCTTTTAATACTGAATTCAATCTGGCCCATAATTTGATCAACTTCTTTGACCTTGTGCCCCCTTGGTGATTTAGATTTATGAAACCACACTGTTTGAATCAACACATTCTGATTGATAATATTGTGCTTGAGTTCCATTAAAGGGGGCCCGTCACCCAAAATAAATATTCAAAATCTTATTTTATCACATTAGTCAAGCAAAATGAACTTTATTTACACTATATAAATTATTTGATTCTTGTTTCCTTCAGTCTGGGAATTCAAAATTATAGCAAGCAGGCAGGAGCCATTTTGTGGACACTGTTATTAAGGCAAGTCTTGCATCATCTCAGAATCTTGTTTGTGCACCAGAATGGGGGACCTGATGTCCATCCCCATGCACTGGCTACGCAATTAAACAGTGAAGAGAACGGGGGAATGTGGGGAGAGCAGTGACATCTAGGAAATGCTGAATGGAACGTGAAAGTAATTGTCTGCCCCTCCTCTATGCCATTGGCATAGAGGAGGGGCAGACAATATTTGATTGACAGCTGATATTTTTAAATGAGCTTACAAAAGCTATGAATGCTTTAATAAAAAATTGAAATTGGATTTCATGTTTAATTCGAAAAGGACTTTTATTATATAGTTTTTGTGTCTGGGTGACAGGTCCACTTTAAGGTTTTCCCCATGGCCTTCAATTCCCTGTAATTTAAAGGGATACTGTCATGGGAAAACGCATCAGTTAATAGTGCTGCTCCAGCAGAATTCTGCACTGAAATCCATTTCTCAAAAGAGTATATTTTGTTATATTCTATTTTGAAATCTGACATGGGGCTAGACATATTGTCTGTTTCCCAGCTGCCCCAGTCATGGGACTTATGTGTAGGATGGAACTACTTTCTGGCAGGCTGTTATTTCTCCTACTTAAAGGGATCCTGTTATCGGAAAACATGTTTTTTTCAAAACGCATCAGTTAATAGTGCTACTCCAGCAGAATTCTGCACTAAAATCCATTTTTCAAAAGAGCAAACAGATTTTTTTATATTCAATTTTGAAATCTGACACGGGGCTAGACATTTTGTCAATTTCCCAGCTGCCCCCAGTCATGTGACTTGTGCCTGCACTTTAGTAGAGAAATGCTTTCTGGCAGGCTGCTGTTTTTCCTTCTCAATGTAACTGAATGTGTCTCAGTGGGACATGGGTTTTAACTATTGAGTGTTGTTCTTAGATCTACCAGGCAGCTGTTATCTTGTGTTAGGGAGCTGTTATCTGGTTACCTTCCCATTGTTCTGTTGTTTGGCTGCTGGGGGGGGGGGAAAGGGAGGGGTAGGATATCCCTCTAACTTGCAGTACAGCAGTAAAGAGTGATTGAAGTTTATCAGAGCACAAGTCACATGACTTGGGGCAGCTGGGAAATTGACAATATGTCTAGCCCCATGTCAGATTTCAAAATTGATATCTGTTTGCTCTTTTGAGAAATGGATTTCAGTGCAGAATTCTGCTGGAGCAGCACTATTAACTGTTTCATTTTGAAAAAATTTTTTTTTCCCATGACAGTATCCCTTTAATGTAACTGAATCAGTCTCAGTGGGACTTGGCTTTTACTATTGAGTGCTGTTCTTAGATCTACCAGGGAAATGTTATCTTGTGTAAGGGAGCTGCTATCTCGTTACCTTCCCATTTTTCTGTTGTTAGGCTGCTGTGGGGGAGGGGTGATATCACTCCAACTTGCAGTACAAAGTGATTGAAGTTTATCAGAGCACAAGTCAAATGACTAGGGGCAACTGGGACATTGACAATAATCTAGCCTCAGATTTCAAAATTGAATATAACAAAATCTGTTTGCTCTTTTGAGAAACGGATTTCAGTGCAGAAGTCTGCAGGAGCAGCACTATTAACTGATTCATTTTGAAAAAAAAACATGTTTTCCCATGACAGTATCCCTTTAAGGATGCTGCTCTTTCCATCTGTGACCAGAAGCCCTGAGCTGATTGTTTCTTCAAATGGGCAACTCATCCCTGTAGAAAAGCATTTGTTGTTTTAACTACTGGATGTGGAAAGTGAAGAGAATAGCCACTGTTCAGGATGTGATTGAGAGTCCACTACTTCAAGGACTTCTTTAAAGTTTTTGATACCCTCATGGTCTTAGTCCAACCCAGAGCTTTTGTGATTCGCCACCTTCAGGATTTGATATTGAAACAATCTCATCCAAGCTTTGGCCCATGACACTGCTTCTATTAAACACACAGGGCTTGTCCCACTCACATGGAGTCCTGAGTGCCGGTATTCTTTCTGCTTGCTTGATATACTTTGGAGGGTGCCGATCCCTTTTACCTTGCACCAGATCAATTTTGATTGAGAGGCCAGGGTGTGCTGGTGAGTTACCAATTGGACATGGGCATCCGCACATAGGGGCAGGGGGGGCACTTGCTCCCCTGGACGCCTCTTCATTGTGTGAAGCAGTGAGAGGAAGGAGGAGAAGTGAGTGGGGGAGACCCTGGGATCACATTTTAGGAGATCTTCAGGCGAAATCGCTGTCCTGTATGCGATCTCCTATGCCAGAGGAATGCAAAGTTGCCTGCTTTTTCAGTCACCCATCCTCAAAGGCAGACGTCACACCTCTGTCCTTAGTCCTTGCTCCTCCCTCCTCAGCCGTCAGCTCTTACTCCTCCCTCCTCAGCCATCAGCGTTTGCTCCTCACTCCTCCCTCCTCAGCCATCAGCTCTTACTCCTCACTCCTCCCTCCTCAGCCATCTGTCCTGGGTCCTCGCTTCTCCCTCCTAAGCCGTCAGCTCTTGCTCCTCACACCTCAGGAATGCCTATCACATGAAAAAAACGAAAGGTTAAAAAAAAAAAGGGCCAAAAACAAGTAACAATAATCAGGGCGCAGGGCTGAATATGCACAACCTGGGGAGTGAGGAGCAAGAGCTGAATGCTGAGGATGGAGAAGCGAGGACCCAGGACGGATGACTGAGGAGGGAGGAGTGAGGAACAAGAGCTGACAGCTGAGGAGTGAGGATTGACGTCTGCTTTTGAGGATCGGTGAGTAAAAAAGCTTGCTATGTCGCATTCCTCTGGCTTAGGGCAGCACATGCAGGAAAACGATTTCCCCTGACGATGTCCTAAAATGCGTTACCTCATGCTCCCCCCCTTGGAAAATTTGGACGCCTCTGCAATTCGACTGCTTTCATTGCAGCCATCATATGTCCCAATACTTTCATTGCCTGCCTGATCGAGACTGTTCTGCTATTTATTATTTTCTCCTGAACAATTCTTTCTACTTTGTCCTGTGGAAGAAATATGTTCATTTGACTGGAGCTGATAACAAAACCCCGAAATCTTTCCAAGTGGAAGGCTGTAGATTAGATTTTTTTCCCTGATACTTCATTACTTTATTCACATCCTTGATTCATTTTTGTGTTTTCTCTGAAGGGAATAAATATATGACTTCTTTTGCATCACTTTTTACAGAAGTAGATTAAGAAGAAGATTCCTCCGAGTCTGAATCACCCAATACTTGGTTTATTATAATAAAATCTTCTTTTTTCTCAGAAGATGAAGGGGCTATTGCTTGTTTCATCTCTTCAAAGTTTGGCTCATCATGTTTTTAAACCAGTCAATAAAGCATTCAGATTGATTGATCTGATCTTCCCCTACTCTTACTTTTATACAATCCACACACATCCTCTGACTATAATCATCTGGCAAGGGCTTGTTACATGCAACACATAATCTATGCTTCAGCTTTTGCAGGGGACATAGACATCTCAAGCCATCTTGTTGTCAGTAGAAAGGGAACACTGAAGTCGCCCGGCACCCTGTTGCGTCCATACACGTGCCAACTGTGATGATGTCACCTGTCAGACCCAAAACTGCTTGCTACCCACAAAAAACATTCTGTTTAGACATACTCCATTAGACATGACACCACAGACTCCCCAAGATAGCCTTCTTAAGCAATGGAATCAATTGCCTTTTTTCTTCCCACAAGAGCTCACCGCAGGTACAGTAACTTCTTAGTCGATCTGCTAGCTCCGTAGAGTGTCCGCAGGTAGGACAGGAAAAAACATGGTGAGGGGAGAGCCTTCTGGTGATGTTTACAAAATAACTATTTGCTACCTGTCCTACCAGGGAGACACAGGGAGTTAACCCTTCATGTGCTGCCAGTAAGTTGTAAGCCTTTCTAAATAATAATGTAAAAACGAGATTGGGGAATCAGCATGTAACATCACTAAACGTCTAAACTTACACATGTTTAAGTACAATCTTGATACCAGAGAAAGAGACCCAAGGTATAAGTTTTCTCACGAAATATCATTCTAAATTTACAAACATAGGTTGCCAATGTACTAGCTTACTAGCTAACCTGTTATGCAAAATCATAACTGCTTTCAATATTATTAAATCAAGAGTCTCTATACCTTTTTCATTAATTTAAGCTTTCCTATCAAGGCAACATTGTTATTGTACAATATAGTTAAACTATTCAAAAGTCATCTGAAAGCACAAAGCATGGATGTTTTTTTCTAGTTTGATACAGAGGTCGTGACAGTATTAAGCCAACTGTGTTTAATTTAAATATTAAAGATAAATATTTCCTACAAGATATATGGTTTATGCAGCTTTACGAAAATTCCTTTAAAGGTATTAAGTCATTTATACCACAGATTAATAATTTACATCCAGCTGTTTTCATTGATAAGTAGATGGGAAATATTGGCCATGGAGGACCCTGTAACTGTAGTAAATGATCTTTGTAGTGCTTCAGATGTTATAAATTAATAATCAGATCTCTAGTTCCGTAATTCTGTGTATATCCCAATTAGGCACTATTTTACCACAGGGGGTACCACTAAAACTAGGAACTGTAATGTAAAATCAGATCACTAATTCCTTCTAAATGGTGACACTCTACCTTAACCATCTCATTACTTGAAGTAGATGTGTTCAACTTGTGTGAGTATTGCTAGCCTTTATCACTAAATTGGAAGGAAACTTAAAAAGGACAACAGCAAACGTTTCTATCATATTTGCTTTATTGCGCATGAAATATGTTTCTTAAAGTCATTTCAGCTAGATTTCTAGAGAATTTTAACTATGACTGCTTAAAATATGTAGAAATGGGACAAGAAAAGTATTGCTTTTCACCTGGTTGGCAATAAAAATGAATAATATTGCAAAGGGCTCTACATATAAGCATCACTGGAAATACTGAAACGTTGTGGAAGAAGGTGTAACCCTTGCTAACCCTTAGGCATGACGCCTTCAGTGACTCAAATCATAGTGTAAGCACTCCTCATTAATATTAAATTCTTAATTAATATCTAACATTGTAATATTATTATAAGTACATGTAACCTTATCTTGGCCAAGAAACAACTTTTTAGCTTAGATTGGTAGAACATCAATTACACTGGACTTCCTCTCTCAGTTGGGCTTTCACATTGGTGGAGGAGCAAGGACACGATGTTGAAAATGTACACCTGCTGCAATCAGTTGTAAGGATGCCAGAGGTACATGAACAAATATTAGTTAGGGGAAGTAATGATAATGGGTGCTTTTAATTACCCAGATATTGATTGGAGCAACAGTACTGCCAGGACAGTTTATGGGAACACTTTTATGGCACAGGTTGTTGAGAAGCCAAGCAGAAAAAATGCTATGCTGGGTCTAGTAACCTCTAATTACCCAGAACGTATAGCAAATGTGCAAGTAAGAGGCCCGTTTATCAAAGGTCGAATTTCAAATTTGTTTGCATTTTTTCATTTCTAACACACTCACAATTCTACTGGGAGGTTATTTAAGAAAAAATGTGAATGTCTAATATTTAATCTAATGTTTAATGTAACTCGAATCAAATTCGATTCATCTGAATCAAGTCTTTCTCCCGAAAAAACCTTGAATATCGGGAAGGCTATTAACATCTCCAAATGGCTCAATAGTACTCTGCCATTGACTTGTACATGAACTCGGCAGGTTTTAGGTGGTAATATTCAAATTAAGACTTTTTCTATGGTCAAGCTGTGATAAATTTCACATTCAAATTTACATTTGAATAGGGGAATTAAAATTCGAATATTTGAATTTTAAAACTCGAATTTTAATTTTAATATACTATTCGACCCTTGATAAATCTGTTCCTTAATGTCTGGTGCAAAAAACATATACACACTGGGGCAACAAAAACCCTGAATTTCAAAAAAGCTAATTTTACCTCCTTAAGAGCACAGATTGGGGCAGAACAGAAATGGTTGTCATTTAAAATGATATTAAATTGTTACTGTTCTCAGTTTATTACCTTAAGAAGTAAATGTAGAAGCACAAAGAACCACCTTATGTGGCTTAATATGGAAGTAAAGAAGTTAATAGAAAAGAAAAGAAAGGCATTTAAAAACTAAAAGTCTGAAGGGACAGAAGCTGCATTTAATAATGGTTGCAACAGATACAAAAAAGGCAAATGTGCTAAATCAGTTCTTTTCTTCAGTGTATACAATAGGATCACTTTGTAGCTGCAATGTTGGCTCAGCTCAATCAGTGCCCCACAAAGGACTGCTCCCCAAACTAAGGTCTGTTGGGCTTAATGAAGTTGTCTGCATATGGATAGTAACCTGGCTTCAGGATTGGGTAAAGAGGGTGGTTGTTAATGGTACATTCTCTACTTGGAGTTATATTGGGTCCACTTTTATTTAACTTGTTCATTAATGACTTAGGGGAAGGTATTGTAAGTAATATATCAGTATTTGCAAATGACACAATTAATCCCATCCAGGATGTGGCATCCTTACAACAGGATTTTGACAAACTGGCAATTTCGGCAGCTAAGTGGCATATGAGATTCAATGCTGATAAATGTAAAGTCATGCACCTGGAATGTAAAAATATCCAAGCCACTTATACCCTTAATGGGACTGCACTAGGCATACTGGAAAATGACCTTGGAGTCCTTGTAGATGATAAACTTGGCTTTAGCAAGCAATGCCAGTGAGTGGCATGAAGGGCAAGTAAGGCCTGTATTAAAAGGGGCATAGATTTGCAAGAGGGGGTAATTCTTCCATTGTACAGAGCACTGGTAAGGCTCCATTAGAGTGCAGAGAAGGACAACAAAGCTGGTAAAAGGTATGGAAAATCTTAGCTATGAGGAAAGACTGGCCAAGTTGGAGTTGTTCACGTTGGAGAAGAGGCGTTTAAGGGGTGATGTGATAACTATGTATAAATATATAAAGTGATCATATAATAATATTTTTAATGCTTTATTTAACAGTAACATAAGCTGAAACAAGCTAACCCTTTCCGATTAGAGGAAGGTGGTTCCGTCTAAATATTTGGAAGGGGTTTTTTTTATAGTGAGCGCTGTGAAGATGTGGAATTCTCTCCCTGAATTGGTCATGCTGGCTGATGCATTAGATAGCTTTAAGAAGGGGATTGGTTGGCTTTTAACAAGGGAGGGAATACAGGGTTATGGGAAATAGCTCATAGTACAAGTTGATCCAGGGACTAGTCGGATTACCATTTTGGATTCAGGAATTTTTCCCCCTCCGAGTGAAAATGGAGAGGCTTCAAATGTTTTTTTTTTTGTCTTCCTCTGGATTAACTAGCAGTTAGGCAGGTTATACATATAGACTTGATGAACTTGATGGACATGTGTCTTTTTTCAACCAGAGATGTGCTACTCAGTCAAACACTAAATCATAATACAACATACATGCATAGGTCAGGGTAGGGAGCAATCAAGAGAATTATAGTTTACTTTTGTCTTAGTAAATTGTTGCCAGTGCTCCATGCAGAAATCAAGCTGTAACTTGAAACCAGAAGCTAAACAGTGTCTTAACTTAACTTGTTCTACTATGTCTCCACTTCATGGGGCACCTCCTCATCTAATTATTTTAAGAAAAGAAGCATAACTATTATAGTAGTAGAGAAGCAGCTTTGAAGAAACAGGGGGGGGGGTATGTGGGAATCTGGGAGGCTGGTAACTAATAAGTTACAGAAGTGTAGGCAATAATGGTTGAAAGCATGCACAAATGCACAATTTGACTTTATTGCAAAGGAGAAGGTACCAGGTTCTGATAAAGTTATTATTCTGTAAGGGTGCTATTTGACTTCAGTACTCAGTGAAGAGGTTGGGGTGTGTTTCTGAGTTGGTCTAGCTCCAAAAATACATTCATTTAGGTCTGCATCAGTTAAAATTTTGAATGGGGTGTGCTGGCATTGCTTTAAATTTCACTCTATGGAGCAGCAAAATAGAAAATTAAATAGCTGATCTTCTACAAACTAATAATGTAAGTGTGGAGGCCTAAAGAGGAGAGATTGGTGTTACAAAGTTAATGTGGGGGCATGGCAATTCAACACCTGCCTGTGGCCTTATATTGTCTTGGATTAAACGTTCCATTTATAATTAAGACATTAGAGACTGCTGAAATATATATATATATATATGAGATAAATCCTATTGTTCATGAATTGAATATTTTTGGAGGATGTTTTTTTATCTAATTTAAATATAGAAATGCTGGCTTGATATTTGCATAGGGTTTTTGTACTGATTATAATGGATTATCGCTTTTCACACAGATACACACACACATATATATATAACTAAATATATATATATATATATATATATATATATATATATATATATATATATATATATATATATATATATATATATAATTGTAAGCATAAATTGCCACATTTATTTCAACTTTAACTAAATAGTTTAAATCAAATTGTTCTTGCCACCCTTTAAAATATTTAGGACACTTAAAATGTCCCCATATTTTCAACGGATGCCTTTTACAGAAGAAATGGCATGTAAATCAAATTCCTTGGGAAATGCTACTTTTCTCTTTAATGCTAACCATCATCAGGCTTGAAGATGACACCAGAAATTGTCACAGAATTGATGGCAGAGGTTTTGAATGTAAAGTAGTACAGCAAGACCTTTAATATTGGGATTGTCAGTGCAAACATGCATGTGACATTCATTTGTTATTCGTGACATTTTTTTCATATTCGACATGTAAATTAGGTCATGCAGATATGTAGGAGAGACTGCATGACTGAGCAGGCACAGATGCACTAATGCCTTTGATACACAAGGCAGTTCATTTGTTATGAGAAACCAGGTCATTGTAGTGGGTCCATTGGCCAGTCAACACACTCATAATAAATGGAATGTGTGATTTGATTTTAGTGCATTAAGCAAGCGTGTTTGCGCCGTGTGTTTAGAGCTTTTAGCCTTCCTAGAAATAGTCATATTTACTTCTAAACATCTAAACAAAATCTCGCATCCTGGGATCATTATTTTAATTTGAAAATCTGGGTTTTATGTGAAGAGACATGACATTAATAATTTCTGAAACTGTCAATCAAGGAAACACTTTTATAATCAAACTCCTATAGTGAGTTATTAGCTTGTTTTCTCTGGATGCAGGAGTATTCACTCTCAACTTAAGGTTCGGTTTTGTAAGGGAAATCAGTGTATGCTTTGATGTTTCAATGATAACAATCCATGACCTGTCGGTTTCTTTTGTCCATCTATTTGGCTGGCAAATAAAGACATTTTTTCCGAGCTCTGTGGTCAACCAAATAGTAAAATGATATCATTCTATAATTAAAGAGCTTTATGTCTGCATGGGTATCTAGCTCATCTTTACTTAAATATAAAACAAAGGGTCATTTCAAATAAATTAGGTTTAAAAAAACAATATATATATACAGTATATATATTTCCATAAGTGGGTCACTTGCAACTTATTGAGTAGGGGGTGCAAATGGGCCCCTTATGTGTAATGCATTTGGATCACACAATAAAATAAAACAAATATAATTTCCTTTGAGAATCAAGCAATTTAATCTATAATATATAATATATGTGCTGTTTTCGCGGTGTCATTTTATGATGATATGGTTGTGCATGTAATAGCTGTGCGCAGTGCCTAATAACCATCCATTTATTTGATGGTAACTCTTTTATTCTGATGACCCCATCTTATGCTATTCCCAACTCACATAATAATAAAAGTAATTATGATTATATTCATAATATACATCACATGCTAGTCATCTATATAACATATTTTTTCCATCATATCATGTTTTATAAAGCTTATGATAATTTTGCAAATATTCTTTGTTTTCTTGAAAATATGTATGTGGAAAGCAGGAGTGACATTGGAATATAATAGACACATCAGTGGGATGGTTATTTTAAACAACAAATGCATATGTTTTGTTTGGAAGGAAATACATTTTGAATTAATAAGGAAGGCACTCTACATAAACAGGTGTCTATCAAATCATCTTGATTGGTGCCCAGTGCAGTTATGAAAATCCAGTTTCTTACCAATCTTTCACTGTAATGGATAGAAATTGACCTTACTGACCTCAACGACTTTAAGAGTGTAGTGATTGGTTGTGGGTTAGGTTATGGCCTATAGCTCTGTAGACTGCTCAGCTTGTTGTTTGAGAAGCAGTGATGCTGAGATGGAGAGACACTTTCAACTAAGAATATCCTCCTCAACGATGATGTCCATGCATTCGTTTGACACACAAGGCAATATAAACATGCAACTTTCAATCAGTTGATTATAAATGTCCATCGATGGCATTATTAGGGAGTGTCATCTAGTTCATGCAACTGAGAACTTCACAGAGAAACATGCTATGGTCAGATTTTATTAAGGCATATTTTAATCTTTCATTTTGTAATTGTTGTAGTCAATTGGACTTTTATATACAAAACAAGAGCATTTATTGGAGCCAATTGTTATGCTCTGGCATATAATGTATTGTAGCACTATTCCACATTCCACTATTTTATATACAGGTTTGGGACCTGTTATCCAGAATGCTCGGGACCTGAGGTTTTTTTTCCAGATAAGGGGTCTTTCTGTAATTTGGAACTTCATGCCTAAAGTTTTCTTAAAGTAGAAGGAAAGGCTGGAGACACTTGGGGGTACCAAACATTAGGCACCCCCAAGTGATTGTAGCGACTTACCAAAAACCCAGGGCCGGTGCTCCTATCAGGAGAAATCTGCACCGGCCCCGGGTTATAGGAGCGAGCACCACAGAGATATCTACTTCCGTCTTCACGCAGCTGCGCATTTCCCCGAACTGACACATGCGCTTTTGAACGAAAAAGCCGGCTTTTAGTTCTAATGCGCATGTGCAGCTGCGCAAAGCCGGAAGTAGATATCTCTGTGGTGCTCGCTCCTATAACCCGGGGCCAGTGCCGATTTCTCCCGATAGGAGCACCGGCCCTGGGTTTTTGGTAAGTCGCTACAATCACTTGGGGGTGCCTAATGTTTGGCACCCCCAAGTGTCTCCAGCCTTTCCTTCTCCTTTAAAATCATTAAAAAATAAATAAACCCAAAATTATCATTTTCCCATCAAAACGGAATAATTATATCTTAGGATCAAGGTACAGGTATCCAGAAACCCATTATCCAGAAAGCCTTGAATTATGGAAAGGCCGTCTCCCATAGACTCCATTTTATCCAAATAATCCAAATTTTCTAAATTTGATTTCTCTGTAATAATAAAACAGCACCTTGTACTTCATCCCAACTAAGATATAATTACTCCTTAGTGGAAGCAAAACCAGCCTATTGAGTTTATTTAATATTTGCAAGATTTTCTAGAAGATTTATGTTATGAAGATCCAAATAACGGAAAGAGCCATTATCCGGAAAACTTCAGGTCCCGAGCATTCTGGATAACAGGTCCTGTCCCTGTACTAATTTGTTATTACAAAGAAGAAGCAAAACTTTCAATTATTTAATTATAATGGATTCTATGGGAGATGAGCTTCATGTAATTCGGAGCTTTCTGGATAACAGGTTTTTTTTTTTTATATTTATATTTTTATATTTATAACAGCTCTGCTGGCTGCAGGTAAGCTCTTATGGGTGCCATGCTCCACTCTAGTATGCCTCTGAATTAGTAGGTTTTTGAGCATTCTTAGACTTCCAACAAAAGTACTGCCCTACAGATAGCTAATAGCTTCTGCCCTACTTGTGCTTCCGACTGAAAAGTTGCCTTGAAGATATATACAAATATGAAACAAAATGTATCATTCCTTGTCTGGAATAATTCAGTGTAGGGAGTAAAGCTTTGGTTAGCATTTGCTGGTTACCATTTGCTGCAACTATGTGGTACCTATGTGGATCTCCACCAACAACTGTTTTTGCATAAGGAAAGAAAATGGAATTCTAAGTAACTTTCCAATATACATTAATTCAAACATGCCAATGGCTTTAAAACTTATTAGAACTTTAGTTCAGCTGCGAGGAGCTGAAAATTTGAGGAACAGATAATTATTGATCAGTAAATAGCATTGCTCCTTTTCGTGCTTCTAGTTTGGCGCGGGCTTTCCATAAGAAGGGAAAAAGTTATATGTGATATTTGATTCCAGCAATTCTATTTACATGTTAGCCAAAAATAAATAATGTTATATTGCCACTTGTATAAACAAAGCACTGTTGCCTGCTGTAAACTAATGAAATGTGTTTGGCACTATATCAGCAAATATACATTATTTTAAAAACATTTGGAAATACTCAAGTTTGATTTTGTTATAAAGCCATTAAGTAGATAATATCTATTTGTTGTGTGTCAGTTACTTTGGAGCAATTTATGAGTAGCTGGAATGAAATTGCAAGGAAAGGATGTGGGGACGACATCCAATCCTCCATCACTGCTATTATATAAAGCATAACCTGTTGGCTATTCCCCAAAAGATTATGCATCCTGTTCAACTAATACAGTTTCCTTCTTTTCAATGTCATTTCTCAGTGTTACTGCCTAGTACTGGGTTCCTGTTTCATGATGCCAAGCACTGAACACAATATCAAAGCTTTCAGACGATCAGAATGCTCACAGGTCATACAGTATGTCTGGAAGGCCACATATATACTATATACTCATGGAGATGGCCACAGGCAAAGGAATTTGTATAGTGTATAGTGACAGAAATATGTATATATGTACACTCATAAGTAATGTAGTTAGCAATAACCCAGATATTGCAATACTCATTTTATATTAACTGTTACATTGTACAGCTTTCCAGATATTGTTTCAAATATAGAGACTGCCTGATAGAACGCCAAATATTTGGTCTTGAATCTTTTTATTTGTACTGTATACAGTATGCATTATAGTTAAACGGGAAAAAAAACTTCCTTGCAGAACTGGAACATATTTCTACAAATCTACTTATTCATTTTACAAACCTTGGAACCTTTATAAAAAGTGATACTGACAGCTCAATTTGGTATTTGTAAGTAATGCGGCAGTACCATCCTCAGTATAGCAATGCCAAAGCATTGGGGATCTCTTATCTGGAAACTGCAGAAAGTGCCAAATTACAGGAAGATAATACCCCATAAAATCCATTTTAACAAATAATTCTGATTTTTTTTTTTAAATGATTTCATTATTTTGTCTGTAATAATAAAACAGTACCTTGTGCTACTAGCCATCATGTTTCAAAAGCAAAGATCTCCATTTCTTCCAGGGTGAAGCAAATTAATTGTGCTCTGCCCTTGGGTGCAAGGTGCCAGTGCACATACAGATCAATGGGGTAATTTATTAAATCCCTTGCCACACATACTAGAACACTAATAGGCAGGGCCAGAACTAGGGGTAGGCAGAAAGGCATGTGCCTAGGGGGCCAAGTTGGAGGGGTGCCAGACATGGTACCTCTTCTGTAGCTTTCCCCTAATTCTGATACTTGTGCCCCCACCTGCAGAAGCAATTCTGGTATTCTGGGTGCGCGCGCTCCTCTGCCCATGTCTAGGGCGCCCAGCCGACTTGGCCAAAATAGGAGCAAAATCCACTAAGTGTTTGGGGATTCAGTGCAGCCTACGGGTAGTGGAAGACACAGTGCTGGAATCAGGGCAGCCATCAGGGGGGGACAGGGGGGAGAGTTGTAGGGGGCCCCGAGGGTAAGGGGGGCCCTGCCACACCACACTTACTTGATTAGCCGGGCCCCCCATCTTTCTGAGAGCTGCTGACTTCGGGAAGGTATGGACGTTTAAGGGGCCCTGGCCACCAATTTTCTTATAATGTGGGGGTGGGGGCCCTGGCCACCAATTTTGGCCACCAATTTTTTTTTTCTCATGTGGGGTCCTAGCCACCAATATTTTTTAATGGGGGGGCCCCGGCCACAAATGTTTTTTTATGGGGGGGCCCTGACCACCAATATCTTTTTATTTTTTTATTAACATGTGGGAACCCTAGCCACCAATATTTTTTTTGTTTTTTTACTGTGTGGTGGGGGGCAGACCTGTGGGGTGGGCTGACCTGTAGGTGGGGCTTGCGGTGGGCGCAGCCCAGGGGGCCCAGGAAAGTTTGTCGTATAGGGCACTGCGATTTCTGATGGCGGTCCTGGCTGGAATACAGGGCTCCATAGCACTCTCCCTAACATGCAAGCTAGGGGGCTTCCTAGGGAATGCACCCAGCGAACCCTTGCTGTGAAATGCTTTCTTCATTTGAGGGCATTTTTTTCATGTGACATTTTTCATACCATACAACATTCTTCCAACCGTTCAACATTATTTTAACTATGCAGTAGAGTCTATGGCAATTTTTTTGTGGCAAAATATTTCGCTCATCTCACCACATCCTCCATCTTATTGCTCATGAGATTTTCATGTTCCAGTGAACTTACTCTTTCCCTTTTCTTAATTTTGCTGATGTATTAATAAGTAACCCACCTGTCCAGAATAGATGGAAACCCATAATTCTACTCAATAGCCACTGCGTAGGAGTTTTGAGGAGGTAAGCCACTGGTCCTCATAAACACAGCATAGTAACAGAATTCTACTACGGAGGAAAAATTTTTAATCTATACCCCAGGGAATGATATGAAATTACATGGTCCCAAATCTTGTGTATTTCCTTTTGATAAACACACCAAGGATGAATTCCATGCCTTTTGCAAAAATAGATAAAAAATAGAAAATAGAAAAAAAATAGATAAAACTGTTGTTTAGCAATAACTTCAGCTATACTCCCAGCATACTCCAATATAATAGTAAGGGTTGAATCATGCTCAGAATTGTATTGTTACTTTGCTAAAGTATGCACTTTAACTAGAATTGGTAAATATCTAATGTAGTAGGGCACATTGGCTATGTTGTGTTAGACATGTAAAGAGCTTCTGACATCAGAAATTAAACCTTTTTATTATTTATGGTGTTTGAGTTATTCAGCTTTTTATTCAGCCGCTCTCCTGTTTGCAGTTTGAGCAATCTGGTTACTAGGGTCCAAATTACCCTAGCAACCATGCATTGATTTGAAAAAGACACTCAAAAAGACACTCAAATATGAATAAGAGAGTGCTTGAATTCAAGATGAGTGATAAAAAGAAGTAATAATAATAATAATACATTTGTAGCCTTGTTTTTTAGATGGGGTCAGTGACCCCCATTTGAAAGCTAGAAAGAGTCCGACGGCGGCAAATGATTAAAAAAAATATAAAAATAAATAAACAATGAAAACTAATTGAAAAGTTGCTTAGAATCGGCTTTTCTATAACATACTAAAAGTTCACTTTAAGGTGAACTGCCTCCTTAAAGATCTCCTGGATCAGGGACACAATAAATTCACGACGATCCGTCAATAAAAATCCTGGCATTCATGTTCTTCAGGATCATGGTGACCAAGCAATGCTTACTCAAAGCCTGTACATAAACATGTATACAGATGGAGCAAACTTATGTGCCCCACATCACTACATCTAAACAGATCATAATGATACCCTTTCCATTGCAATGCATGTGCTGAAATGCTGTGCCATGTTGTGCTATGCCCACTGTGTGACGGTAAAGAAAGTTTCCTTCTTCTGAAGATATTTTGCAGTGCAATTTACAGTTAATCAAGTATTTTAGGTTCCCTTTCCCAGGATTTCAATTCAGTGCGCAAGCTGCAGGATTTAATGTGCATTTTCAATGAATTTCAGAAAGAAAAGAATATATTATCTTAATTGCCATTTACAATGAGGTCACGAAACTGACAATTCCTGCTGTTGGTTAATGTTTGCGATAACGTAACAAATATCTTGTGTAAAGAAAATAGGTTTTTTTTTTATCCATCAGAATACTGTAATAAATGCTGTATTTAACAAATATAAAAATGCTTTGCAAAGCCAAATAGTATAGGATAAGCTTTCCATTTTCTTTAATTGATTTTTTTTGCTTCCTTTTCTATTAAATATAGTGCAATATTCTGTAGTCTAACCTACTGTACTAAAAGAAATAGTTAGTTACAAATTAGGTGTCCTGAACTGTAACTGGGTACTTATCACTAATCTGCATGCATGCTGCCAAATCCATGGATATCTGTACTGACAGATGATCACTTAAAATTATACATTATATACTGGAGTTAATGGAAGAATCACTCCTTAATGATTTCATGAATATATTTAAGGTCTTATTTTGCTTAAGGAGTAATGCTTTTATATATATGTATATGTCTTTTGTTAATTTCTCTAGCTGTGAACTGGATTTAATATGCAATTGATGTTATAAAGAGATAGTAACAATTATGATTATTATAAGCAGTTTATCTTTATGAATCCTATAGTCATGAGCATCAGGGAAATGACTTTTTTAAATATAACTTTTCTAGTCAGCCCTTACGAAGCCAACATTTGATTTTCTTACAGTGAAAAGGAGGTTATTTTCAATGATCAGGCAAAAAAGTTTGAGTGCTTTGCTATTTGTATGTAGAGAACAATCTCTCATTTCTTTATAGCATTTATGCATATGGAATCTGGCTGGAAAAAAAAAACAGCAATGGCCACAGTGAATTTTAGTGGGGCCATTAGGTGTGCTATTGCTGTAATACTAAATGGAAGTGTTCTTACATATTTCTGCTCATGCAAGCAGTCAGCTTGCCTTCTATGGATATAAATGACACTGTGACTTCCAATAGGAATATACAGATGAGCTAGTGATTGTAGTTTTAATCCTACAGAACAGCATACAATTCAGAAATGCCTGTTTTTATATGATATTGCATGTCATAGAAAAGCCTGCCTGGTGTAATAAACACTCTAGGGGGCAAATTCACTAAAGCGTGAATCAGCTAACGCTAGCACAAATTCGCTGCTGGTGTAAATTTGCTAGTGAAGTGGACCTACTCAAGTGCTACTTTGCTCCCTTACGCCAGACGAAGTTGCACTATGGCAAAGTGATGTAATTACGCTAATTCACTAACTTGCGCATTTTACTGAACGTTACCTCTTGCGCCAGACTTGCCTTCGCCACCTCAGACCAGGCGAAGTGCAATAGGATAGGGCTTGCTTCAAAAAAAAAATTACAATTTTTTCTAAGTCCCAAAAAACGCTGGAGACTTTTACTTTTTTTAGGGTGAAAAAGATTGTAAATTTTTTTGGGGGTACCCACCCCCCCTACATTTCCTAACATATGGCACCTATGGGCACATGTATAGGGCAAAATAACAACTCTATTTTATTTTATGAAGCTTTCCCAGGCTTGTGTAGTGTAATGTATTTGCTGCTGCATATACGTCCATTGTACTTTAACTTGGCGCCGTATGTAAATTAGGCATCACTAGTGTAACTTCGCTTTGCTTGACGAATTAACGCTAGTGCAACTTTTCTACCTTTCGCCTCCCTGAGTGCAACTTCAGATTTTAGTTGATTAGCGGTGCCCTGGTGAAATTTTGCATGGCAAAGTGAAGCGGAGCCAATGCTGGCACAACTTTGAAGGTAAGTAAATTTGCCCCTAGGTCTCAACTGCAAAATACAGTAAGTTTCAACTTAATTCACAATGTACACATTTTTTCTTTTGTCTCATTGCTCTTCTACACTCCATTAATAAAAGCCATTGAATTTCACTACATATATTGACAACAATAACATATACATATTTACTCCAAAAGATCATGTTGATTAACCCTTTAAGTGCCAGCAGAATTTCACATTTTGGTTACGCGAAATGCCAGCCGTTTTTGAAACATTTTGTGCTCTCTCACTTTAGGGGCATTTTCTGAGGGGAAACCTATAGTTTACCTAGGAAAACTATACATTGTTTTTTTCGGTAGAAACTGAGCTTTCTAAATCTGCCTGAGTTTTCATGTATTTCCACCTGTGCAAAAAAATTTATAGTGCTAAATACCAAAAAAAAATGAAAAATTACCATTTTTCATCGTATATCAATTTATACCAGAAAAATATTTCATTTTAGGGATGAAAATCCAACTGATTTCGAAAGCCTTATGTCTCTCGAACGTGCCAATACCAGATATGTATAGTTTTAGGGAGATTTAGGATTTCTGTACAGCAAAAACTCCCGGCAGTATATTACCGAATTTTGAAAACAGCATGCTTTAGATTCCAAGGCAAAAAATCCTGAAACCGTAGGTTTACCCCAGAAAACCATACATTTTTGAAAAGTACACATTCTGCCGATTACAAAATGGGTAACTATGTCTCTCTACTCCCAACTACCAAACATAAAATCTTGTCTGAAAATAGCGGTTTTTCAAAAAAAAATTCAAAATTCTGAAAAATCATTTCAAAGGTTTTATTTTGCTGCTCCGCATATCCCAAACTATATTAGGTACCAAGAAAAAGCACCTGAAATATGATTGCCAGGGGTCCACTGAACAGTTTGATACCCATTATGCATAGGTTTACCAAAGTATCTGGCATTTAGAGACACCAATATGAAGTTAGCACATCCAAATTGATCAGGACTTTACTTCAGCTACTGAGAAATCAACACATTGACTGCATTTTTTGTGGGGTAAAAACACAGAAATATATGTTTACCCCCCAAACCCATATATTTTTGGAAAGTACACATTCTACTGAATCTAAAATGGGTACCCATGCCTTTCTGCTCCAAACTACTGAGTCGCAAGGCTTTCCCAAAATTGTCGGTTTTGGTGAAATATCTGAAAATTGCCTCAAACCTTCAACTTCCCAGCACCATATCGCCCATGTATCATTACGTACTAACAAAAAGCACCCTAAATATGATTGCCAGGGTTCCTCTGAACATTTTGGTGGTCATTGTTCATAAGTTTACCAAAGTATCTGGCATTTAGAGGCCCCAAAATGAAGTTAGCGCATACAAACAGTCCCGTGGGTAACTTCAGCTAATGAAAGATCAACACATTGACTGCATTTTTGTGGGGTAAAAACACAGAAATATATGTTTACCCCCCAAAACCCATATATTTTTGGAAAGTACACATTCTACCGAATCTAAAATGGGTACCCATGCCTTTCTGCTCCAAACTACTGAGTCGCAAGGCTTTCCCAAAATTGTCGGTTTTGGTGAAATATCTGAAAATTGCCTCAAAGCTTCAACTTCCCAGCACCATATCACCCATGTATCGTTACACACCAAAAAAAAGCACCCTAAATATGATTGCCAGGGTTCCTCCAAACAATTTTTTGGCCATTGTTCATAGGTTTACCAAAGTATCTGGCATTTAGAGGCCTCAAAATGAAGTTAGCGCATACAAATAGTCCTGTGGGTAACTTCATCTAATGAAAAATCAACACATTGACTGCATTTTTGTGGGGTAAAAACACAGAAATATATGTTTACCCCCCAAACCCATATATTTTTGGAAAGTACACATTCTACTGAATCTAAAATGGGTACCCATGCCTTTCTGCTCCAAACTACTGAGTCGCAAGGCTTTCCCAAAGTTGTCGGTTTTGGTGAAATATCTGAAAATTGCCTCAAAGCTTCAACTTCCCAGCACCATATCACCCATGTGTCATTACGTACTAAGAAAAAGCACCCTAAATATGATTGCCAGGGTTCCTCTGAACATTTTGGTGGCCATTGTTCATAAGTTTACCAAAGTGTCTGGCATTTAGAGGCCCCAAAATGAAGTTAGCGCATACAAACAGTCCCGTGGGTAACTTCATCTAATGAAAAATCAACACATTGACTGCATTTTTGTGGGGTAAAAACACAGAAATATATGTTTACCCCCCAAACCCATATATTTTTGGAAAGTACACATTCTACTGAATCTAAAATGGGTACCCATGCCTTTCTGCTCCAAACTACTGAGTCGCAAGGCTTTGCCACAATTGTCGGTTTTGGTGAAATATCTGAAAATTGCCTCAAAGCTTCAACTTCTCAGCACCATATCACCCATGTATCGTTATGCACCAAGAAAAAGCACCCTAAATATGATTGCCAGGGTTCCTCCGAACAGTTTGGTGGCCATTGTTCATAGGTTTACCAAAGTATCTGGCATTTAGAGGCCCCAAAATGAAGTTAGTGCATACAAATAGTCCTGTGGGTAACTTCAGCTAATGAAAGATCAACACATTGACTGCATTTTTGTGGGGTAAAAACACAGAAATATATGTTTACCCCCCAAACCCATGCATTTTTGGAAAGTACACATTCTACAGAATCTAAAATGGGTACCCATGCCTTATTGCTCCAAACTACCGAGTCGCAAGGCTTTCCCAAAGTTGCCGGTTTTGGTGAAATATCTGAAAATTGCCTCAAAGCTTCAACTTCCCAGCACCATATCACCCATGTGTCATTACGTACTAAGAAAAAGCACCCTAAATATGATTGCCAGGGTTCCTCTGAACATTTTGGTGGCCATTGTTCATAAGTTTACCAAAGTATCTGGCATTTAGAGGCCCCAAAATGAAGTTAGCGCATACAAACAGTCCCGTGGGTAACTTCAGCTAATGAAAAATCAACACATTGACTGCATTTTTGCGGGGTAAAAACACAGAAATATATGTTTACCCCCCAAATCCATATATTTTTGGAAAATACACATTCTACGGAATCTAAAATGGGTACCCATGCCTTTCTGCTCCAAACTACTGAGTCGCAAGGCTTTGCCAAATTTGGCGGTTTTGGTGAAATATCTGGAAATTGCCTCAAAGCTTCAACTTTCCAGCATCGTATTGTCCATGTATCATTACCAGCATAAAGCATCCTAAATATAAACATAGGGGTCTACTAAACAGTTTGATGCCCAATATGCATAGATATACCAAACTATGTGGCGCACAGAGACCCCCAAATGACAATATGTATAGACATTTTCACGGCTGACGCGCTGGCTGCTGCAATATAACCACTCGGTGTGTGTATTATGCGACATTAGACCACCTAACAGTACAGAGACCCCAGAAAACCATATATTTTCAGAAAGTACACATTCTGACAAATCCAATATGGGTAAATAAGTGTTTCTACTGCAAACTGCCAAACTGCAAAGCAATGCTGAACATAACGGTTTTTATCAAATTTCTGAAAATTGTCACAAAGCTTGAATTTTACCCCATTATATGCCCCACATTTCGTAACTTATCAGCATAAAACATCCTAAATATGAACGCCAGGGGTCTACTAAACACTTTGATGCCCAATATGCATAGATAAACCAAACTATGTGGCGCACAGAGACCCCCAAATGACAATAGTGTATATACATTTTCACGGCTGACGCGCGCTGGCTGCTGCAATATGAGCACCTGGTGTGTGTAATATGCGACATTAGACCCCCCTAACAGTACAGAGACCCCAGAAAACCATATATTTTCAGAAAGTACACATTCTGACGAATCCAATATGGGTAAATATGTGTTCCTACTGCAAACTGCCAAACTGCAAAGCAATGCTGAACGTAACGGTTTTTATCAAATTTCTGAAAATCGTCACAAAGCTTGAATTTTACCCCATTATATGCCCCACATTTCGTAACTTATCAGCATAAAACATCCTAAATATGAACGCCAGGGGTCTACTGAACACTTTGATGCCCAATATGCATAGATATACCAAACTATGTGGCGCACAGAGACCCCCAAATGACAATAGTGTATATACATTTTCACGGCTGACGCGCGCTGGCTGCTGCAATATGAGCACCTGGTGTGTGTAATATGCGACATTAGACCCCCCTAACAGTACAGAGACCCCAGAAAACCATATATTTTCAGAAAGTACACATTCTGATGAATCCAATATGGGTAAATATGTGTTCCTACTGCAAACTGCCAAACTGCAAAGCAATGCTGAACGTAACGGTTTTTATCAAATTTCTGAAAATCGTCACAAAGCTTGAATTTTACCCCATTATATGCCCCACATTTCGTAACTTATCAGCATAAAACATCCTAAATATGAACGCCAGGGGTCTACTAAACACTTTGATGCCCAATATGCATAGATATACCAAACTATGTGGCGCACAGAGACCCCCAAATGACAATAGTGTATATACATTTTCACGGCTGACGCGCGCTGGCTGCTGCAATATGAGCACCTGGTGTGTGTAATATGCGACATTAGACCCCCCTAACAGTACAGAGACCCCAGAAAACCATATATTTTCAGAAAGTACACATTCTGACGAATCCAATATGGGTAAATATGTGTTCCTACTGCAAACTGCCAAACTGCAAAGCAATGCTGAACGTAACGGTTTTTATCAAATTTCTGAAAATCGTCACAAAGCTTGAATTTTACCCCATTATATGCCCCACATTTCGTAACTTATCAGCATAAAACATCCTAAATATGAACGCCAGGGGTCTACTGAACACTTTGATGCCCAGTATGCATAGATATACCAAACTATGTGGCGCACAGAGACCCCCAAATGACAATAGTGTATATACATTTTCACGGCTGACGCACTGGCAGCTGCAATATAAGCACCTGGTGTGTGTATTATGCGACATTAGACCCCCCTAACAGTACAGAGACCCCAGAAAACCATATATTTTCAGAAAGTACACATTCTGACGAATCCAATATGGGTAAATGTGTGTTTCTACTGCAAACTGCCAAACTGCAAAGCAATGCTGAACATAACGGTTTTTATCAAATTTCTGAAAATTGTCAGAAAGCTTGAATTTTACTCCATTATATGCCACACATTTCATAACGTATCAGCATAAAACATCCTAAATATGAACGCCAGGGGTCTACTGAACACTTTGATGCCCAATATGCATAGATATACTAAACTATGTGGCGCACAGAGACCCCCAAATGACAATAGTGTATATACATTTTCACGGCTGACGCGCTGGCTGCTGCAATATAAGCACCTGGTGTGTGTATTATGCGACATTAGACCCCCCTAAAAGTACAGAGACCCCAGAAAACCATATATTTTCAGAAAGTACACATTCTGACGAATCCAATATGGTTAAATAAGTGTTTCTACTGCAAACTGCCAGACTGCAAATCAATGCTGAATGTAACCGTTTTTATCAAATTTCTGAAAATCGTCACAAAGCTTGAATTTTACCCCATTATATGCCCCACATTTCGTAACTTATCAGCATAAAACATCCTAAATATGAACGCCAGGGGTCTACTGAACACTTTGATGCCCAATATGCATAGATATACCAAACTATGTGGCGCACAGAGACCCCCAAATGACAATAGTGTATATACATTTTCACGGCTGACGCGCTGGCTGCTGCAATATAAGCACCTGGTGTGTGTATTATGCGACATTAGACCCCCCTAACAGTACAGAGACCCCAGAAAACCATATATTTTCAGAAAGTACACATTCTGACGAATCCAATATGGGTAAATGTGTGTTTCTACTGCAAACTGCCAAACTGCAAAGCAATGCTGAACATAACGGTTTTTATCAAATTTTTGAAAATCGTCAGAAAGATTGAATTTTACCCCATTATATGCCCCACATTTCGTAACGTTTCAGCATAAAACATCCTAAATATGAACGCCAGGGGTCTACTGAACACTTTGATGCCCAATATGCATAGATATACCAAACTATGCGGCGCACAGAGACCACCAAATGACAATAGTGTATTTACATTTTCACGGCTGACGCGCTGGCTGCTGCAATATAAGCACCTGGTGTGTGTAATATGCGACATTAGACCACCTAACAGTACAGAGACCCCAGAAAGCCATATATTTTCAGAAAGTACACATTCTGACGAATCCAATATGGGTAAATATGTGTTTCTACTGCAAACTGCCAAACTGCAAAGCAATGCTGAACATAACGGTTTTTATCAAATTTCTGAAAATTGTCAGAAAGATTGAATTTTACCCCATTATATGCCCCACATTTCGTAACGTATCAGCATAAAACATCCTAAATATGAACGCCAGAGGTCTACTGAACACTTTGATGCCCAATATGCATAGATATACCAAACTATGTGGCGCACAGAGACCCCCAAATGACAATAGTGTATATACATTTTCACAGCTGACGCGCTGGCTGCTGCAATATAAGCACCTGGTGTGTGTATTATGCGACATTAGACCCCCCTAACAGTACAGAGACCCCAGAAAACCATATATTTTCAGAAAGTACACATTCTGACGAATCCAATATGGGTAAATAAGTGTTTCTACTGCAAACTGCCAAACTGCAAAGCAATGCTGAACATAACGGTTTTTATCAAATTTCTGAAAATTGTCAGAAAGATTGAATTTTACCCCATTATATGCCCCACATTTCGTAACGTATCAGCATAAAACATCCTAAATATGAACGCCAGAGGTCTACTGAACACTTTGATGCCCAATATGCATAGATATACCAAACTATGTGGCGCACAGAGACCCCCAAATGGATATATAGTAGATAAAATTTACAAGGCAAAACAAAATAAGGCAGTAAAGGGTGAAATGCAAAAAAATCCAATAAAACCACAAAAATCAATGTTTTTTTTCCAGACTAGTGTTATCGGCCGTCAGAATCACAGTTTGAATATTTTAGATGGGCCAAACAGGTTCTACGGCTAGAAACAAGTGAACACAACATATGCAGAGCTGAAAATGCAATAAAATGGCTAAAAATTCAATAAAATGGCTAAAAATGCACCAAAATACCCAAAATTGCAATATAATCACCGAAATAACATACAAAAGGTATTGCACAGTACGGTTAGCGAATACGCTATGCGTAATGGCAATAAAACATTTTTTTCAGCCAAAAAAAGAAACGATGCGATAAGAAAAAAAAAAAAAAAGCCACAATGCCATTTATGTGCGTGTGTACAAATGGTAAATTACATGTTATGTGCGTGTGTGTGCATGTGCACATGTGTGTAAGTGCAGTGAGTGTAAGTGACCCCCCCAATCCCCAAAAATGTATGTGTAAGTGTGTGTAAGTGTGAATCTAAGTGTGTATTACTGTAATAAGTGTGTGTTGGTGTGTTTGTGTGTGTAATTGTTGCACTAACCTGAAAAAGTCGCTGGAGACTGTTGCAGGCGATCAGGAAGAGCCTCTGGAAGACATCTGCCTCGTGGTTCCTGTCTGTGTGCTGTGGGGGCGGAGATCGTCGATCCGGTGCAGGCTGCAGCAGCAGGACACGTAAGTAACACGTGCCTGCATTTCAAGTACCTTTGCCACAGAACGTAGATTCTACGATCTGTGGCATTTAAAAGGTTAAAGAGAGTGACATAAGGCCCTAACGGGGGGAATGTAATATATTTTGTTAGCGCAAAAAATGTTCACAGAGACCATTGCAAATGTTAGCGGGCAAGATTTTCATGGTTTGTATTCGATTTAAGACCTCAACAGCTCCCTTGCAAGGTTTGCAACTAAACTGTTTTTGTGAACATGCGCTCTGTATGTAATAAAAATTTGCAATTACAAAGTGTTTTTTGTGACAAATTATTTAACGAAATGCTAAAGCAGGTGTTAATGCTAGCCTTTGCTTAGCGATGGTAAGTGATGTAATATTTGCCAGCAAATTATTTTACATTGCGAGTAACGGAACATTCGCAAAATTGTTCTTTTAACCAATGCTTGTGATTTTCATTACATTACCCCTTTAATGTGTAATAGCCATACATGGGTGTACAGAGTGTTGTTTCTAACAACTAAAGGGTGAATTTTTACCTCTGAAGGCTTCGCCACACTTCATGAAACTTCGCTAAGCATAAATTCACTACTACTATGCTAATTCACTAAAAAGTTGCGTCTCTGCAGCCAAACTCTGGTGTAGTTCTGCCAGCGTTAATTTATCAGCACAAGCATTTCCTAGTGAACTTTCTCTAACGTTCGTTTCTGCCTAAGGAAACTTCGACAATATACTTGCGCTTAGCTCAATTTGAAAAGTGCGGGTACATATAGGCCATATAAATGTCTAATAAATGTCTTTATTAGAGATGTTGGTGCAAATGCTTGAAGTG
>NC_054377.1:63688791-63818791 GCF_017654675.1 Xenopus laevis | reverse complement strand
TAAAAATGGAAGCGTTGCATCCTCACTTCTGTACGCAAGCACGTATTACAGGTTACCATGCATCAGCAAACAAGCCAGAGGAATAAAATAAAACACCTACTATGCAAGTTAAAAACAACTACCCACCTGAGAAGAAGCTACACCATACTGTGTATGTGAGAGGTGGGATGTCTTCTATCCCACCCACCACCGGGTCTCTGGTCTACATCAAGTTTTAAGATGCAGAAAAAAACTTGGCTCAAGTTCATTTAATTTATTAGAGTGTTACCTTTCCTCCAGTCACTTCCTGTCCTTTTTGTTCTACTGTATATATGGCTCTTCCAGAACAATTAAACACAAAAGGAAGTTTTAGCTTATTCACTTTTCTATTATTTCTCTAATACAAAGTTTTCAGATTATTTTTTTATGTTCAAGCTTCTGTTAAGGTCCAGGACAGGGCTCCTATTACCTTATAACAAGTTTAGAGACATGGAAATTATATGGATCCTTTACAAAGTCAAGTGCATCTGAGCTAAAATATATGCAAGACTCTTATTGCATCGAGTGGAAGTGCACCTTTTGACACTGGGGAACCCAGCAGACTTGCACCAAAAGAATCACACCCTAACACTGTTTAGAAGGCAAATGGCAGAAATGAACTACTATGAACTTTTTAGCTGCAATTTGCACCCAATTTGTGTCAAAACAAAAGCACAGTTTAATTTTTTTATGCATCGGATGCAAATCCTATATTTCCATAATAATGCTTGAATTATGTGTAACCATGATGATTTTTGTGAAAATGCACTTTGCACATTGCACTTGCAATCATAAATTAACCTTCATATCTACAATTCTAATGGGGGAATGTAATATTATTAAACTGTTATTGAATTGCGAATTTTAATTGTGCACTTTTTAAGTGCTTGAAGGTGTTGTAATCTTTTGGAGCAAAAATAACATTTTCAGTAAGAAGTTTTATTACATTCACTGCACATTGGTGCAAACTATACATTTTATAAACAGTTTCCAGGGTTTCTCAAATCTATATTAATTTTGCGCAAATAAACATTTGTTCTTGCAAAGTAGGGATGGACCTAATTCACTATTTGAGATTTGGACGAATCCCCGAATCCTTCATAAAAGATTTGGCTGAATACCTAACCGAATCCTAATTTGCATATGCAAATTAGAGGCAGGAAAGGAAAAAGTGGGAAAAGAGTGTTTTACTTCCTTGTATTGAGACGAACAGTCACATGATTTTCCTTCCCACACCTAATTTACATATGCAAATTAGGATTCGGATTCCGTTCGGCCACACACAAGGATTCGGCGAAATCCTGGCCAAATCCCGAACCGAATCTCGGATTCGTTGCATCCCCATTGCAAAGGCATAACTTTTCGCATTGTGAATAGTTTTTCGGTTACCGACTTTTACTACATTCCCCATTAAGCTTTAGGAATATCTAGTACAGAGAATAAACAAACTCAAATAACAAACGCAAATCTTCCTAAATAATCTTCAGATCGGGAAATAACAACCTCTGGGTACCCAGAGGGGGGAGGGATATGTTCAGCCACACAAATTGGGAACTCCTGCTCTAGTAGAACTCTTATAGAACTTATAGTAGTACCTGTAACAATAGTTCTATAAAAAATAAAAGAGGATTTTACAAACATTCTTTTTTTCTATTTTTCCAAAACTTTTTCTTATTGTTGATAGCATATTAATTGAAATGAACTGATGTGCAATAAATAATTAAATAATGTAAGGAGGGTCGTTCATTTAGAATTTTTAGGTAGTGACGAACTGTAACATTCGCTTAAAAGCAGCAAAGCATTAAGTACAGTGGGATTAGTTATTGTAGTATAATTACCACTGATCAGTAAAAAATCCCAAGGCAGAAGCAATGTGGGAAAAAGTGAAGCCAATGTGAAAACAATGTATCAGCAAAACAGCCAAGAAGCAAGCAATGTGAATCCATTGCTAATTATTGTACTTGTTCCCTTTCTCCTAATTACATTTTTGTTTGTGGTAGATATTGTGGTTATACATTAAGCTGCTTCTAATTATACATTTATGTATGTATTTATGCACATAACTCCATTTATTGTATAGGGACATACCATAACCTACTGAAAGATGAAAATGCCTCAAAGAAATACAGTGTCACATTCTGGGCTTGGTAAAAACACTTATAGGTTTATGTAATAAAAGACACAGAGTGGCAGATTTATGAAAAATCGAATTTTAGAATTTTCTTTTTAATATAAAAAGTGAAAAATCTTGAATGTGCACTTATTTATTAAAACAATTTGAAAACTTGGCATGTAAACATGAAAACACAGCTTGAATGCAGTGAAATCACGTTCCATCCTTCATTTTCAATGAGTGAGCCAATTTTCTAATTAATTTCATTTGAAATATAGCTTGACTTTTGCTAATACAACTACCACTGATATCTACATGAACGCGCTAGCTTTTAAATCCCCAGTTTTTCTATTTGAGATCTGGATAGCAGCTCGAGATTCTTGCACTTAATAAATCTCAAAACTTGAATCCAAATTTGCAATGTTTGCCAAAAAAGCACAAAACTCAGTACAAATTCAGATTAGAATGTTTATAAATCTGTCCCTCAGTTTGCCCAAGTGCAGTAACCCATAGCAACCATTCATCAGGTGACATTTACTAGTCATATAATAGGATGGTATGTTATTTAGTGAATTCTCGGATCTGGAATAGATCTGACACTACTACTCTGTTTTTGCAAATAGACCCAGCTGCAGTGGGTGTTGAACTTTATGAAAATGGTGACTAGAACTAGACCACAATGCAGCCCCTCTTGGCCCCCCAGGGGGTCTGTTGTATTGCATAGAGATTCCAATCCAGCAACACACCGAATTAGTGAACAAAACAAATCATAAAATTTGCACAACGCAGAATGGTTCACACAGTGAACATATTTGCCCTGCTCATATATTAAGTTATATTTATAAAGCTGGATAAGAGGTGTATTCAAGTGCGAATAGAATTGCAAATTTTGATTCACTCTGCGAATATCCATAAGATCTTGGTATAATTGCAAATTGGGAATATTTCTGTGTTTGAGTTATGCCACGACTTTGGTGGCAGAGAAAATATTCACAAAACGGTTTCACGAATTGCTTATTTCATTTATTGTTATATTCGCACACAGCAACCTCGCACAGTGGCCGTACTCACGCAAACACCCGTCTCATTTGCAAGCCATTTACAATATTTCTAAGCAACGCAAATTTGCAAACACTGGAAGATGGCCACTGCCGTGCAATATTTCAGTGTTCAGGAAAAAAACATGGGCAACACAATCATTTGCGAATTAATATGTGTTGCATTAACTTTAAAAATGACCGCCAGTGTTTTATTGTAACACAAGTAGGTAACTTTTCAGGCTTAACACCCATCAAGGAAACACAAACCATTACTGAGCAAAATAATCAGATGTATCACTGTTTGTTTAAAGCTTACACAATGTGCACAGAGATACATTGGGTGGAAACATCTAAGGTTTCATGAGGATACAGATACCTAATTATTTTAGGAGCTTGAGCTTGGCATGTCTGCAATAAACAATTTAGATCCCTCCATCTCTTGTCTTCTACAGCCAGAAGCATCCTAAGTATTGAAGTATAAAGAATACAACATCTATGTAACAGGAAGTAGTGATATCCACATCTGTATTAGCCACAGTGCATACACTTCCAGTTTGCTACACACTGAGGAGCTACACCCAAAATCTTGTGCTATCCAGATTTTTCCTATTAAATACAGTAGGACTTTTGTCAACAAATTAGGTTATCTTCTCCCAGTATTGAAATATATCCACATCTGCCCATCTAGTAGATGAAAACTGTATATATATATATCAGTGGGGTCATCAAATCTGACAATATCAGGCAATAAGAAATAACAGCTTCCAAAAACGTTCCATGGAAACACTGCAAATGGAATAAGGTGATTGAAGGGTATGAAATAATGACTGGAATAACTGACCCCAGTTAAACAAAGCCATTGGATGAGTATTCAGATGAGCAGTGAAATGTTGCTTTAGTCCAGTTGCTTTTACCACTACTAGATACTGTAAGCCGTTAGATGTTTTGAAACAGATCATCAATACTGAACAGTCCAATACGGATTTAAAACAGTTGTTTTTACACTGTTTGTACCCACTTTTATACTATTAAAGCTGTAAAAAAAAAGTAGAAAGTTTGTGGAAACAAATAGTGCTATCTAAATGAAGAAATATGTACAATTCTGCTTATATTATTAGAGATAAATAAAGCTATACACACACTTGAGCATTCATATTTGAAAGCCTATGTGAAAGAAGTCACTTTGCGTATTATATATTTAGCATAATTGCATTGTCTGATATTTTTCAATGGCTTTTTATAGACAGCTTTATTTTTGTATAGCATTTAAACCCAATACACAAGGTTAATATTCGAGGGGTCATAAATGAGAGCAGTGGGCAATTTTGAGCATATTTACCATGTTTTTACCCCTAGTGCAGCATTGTCCCCATTTTAGCTTAAATGAGGTCTCCAGGGGGAAATGAGCCTGATGCAATTGCAGCCAAAAGTGTGTGTTGATGCAGGTACCATGTCATGAATTTGCTTGAATTCGTAAATAATCCGTGTCTTCTCATTTTTCTGTGGCACCTTTATCCAAATAAAAATGCTGTATAATGTTTAAAACTTTGCAGTAGAGTTAAGCATAACGCTTTTATATTGTATCCGTTAGTATTAACTGTAAAAGACCATTGGAATATTAACATTAATCTACTGCAAGCAAACTGTACTTTTTTATAATCTTGCTCTGGATTGTCTCAAATATTTAATATATGGAGGGATTTGTGAGGAAATTATTGCCTATTTAATTTACAATATGTTTTACATTTCTTGGGCTTAAATTCAAATGTCACCAGAGTGATGGTGTTTGGTGAAAAAGGCAGTCACCTTCACGTGAAAATAAATAATGAATGTGTTAATTGATTCATGAAAAGTGTACAAACAAATCTCAGAGTTGCCCAGCTATATATTAAATTAGGCAAAGGTGTTTCTTAAAACAAGCAGCTCTTTAGCAACAAACTATTGCATAAATAAATGCTAAATTGACTTATCTGGTGGTACATTCATGTTAGAATTTGAGGTTTAATGCATGAAGTGCTAGATCTAGAAGATAATAAATCTGACAGGTGTGATGTTAAGGAGATCAAAATTTAAAAAAGGAGGGGGAAATCTAAAACACGCAATTAAACTTATTTTGCAAAATTTATGTTCTCCGTACGTTTCCTATTTCAAAGGGGAAATGGTGTTCTAAGAATAAAAAGTAAACCGCTAGGCTGTTAAAAACAGCATATATAATCTAATTTATCATTACACCTATCTGTCGCATGCCTAATTACAGTAAAGCTGCAAAATTGTTGTTTGCCAACAATATATTTTATCTTATACATTGTTATTTCATATTTAAATTACTTCTGGAAAATATGCAGTATATTAAATGGGCATCATACTGCACATACTTGAGTATTCAAGTAAAAATATACACCATGTACATGTACAATTAAGATTCCCTTCATTATAAACAGTTTATACAGTATAGATATACGTGTTTTTATTTTTCTCAATCAATGCTCAAAAAACACTGGTAATGGTATCTACTACTACAGTATAACTAACAACTAATAATAAATCTGACCACCAACAGATAGGCTACAAGCTACACTCACCCTGCCTGCTTTTACTGTTTGTTTTAAGGATTTTATTAAAGATAATCGATTTTATCCTATTACCTGGCTCCACCGATTTTGATGTCCTTCCGGATGCCACCCACCTTTCCACTTTCAGTGCCTGCTTTGATTGCTGTATTGCCGTACCGGACTGGCATGGAGGGCTGCATCAGGAACCGGAAGTTGATTTCCTTTTTCGGTTAGCGGTGATTTCATTTTTGCTCCGCCAACAGATAGGGGCAGATTTACATAGGGTCGAATATCAAGGGTTAATTAACCCTCGATATTCGACCATCGAAGTTAAATCTTTTGACTTCGAATATCGAAGTTGAAGGATTTAGCGCAAATAGTTTGATCGAACAATCGAACGAAAAATCATTCGATTCAAAGGATTTTAATCCATCTATCGAACGATTTTTCTTCGACCCGAAAAAGCTACCAAAGCCTATGGGGACCTTCCCCATAGGCTAACATTGACTTCGGTAGCTTTTAGGTGGCGAACTAGGGGGTCGAATTTTTTTCTTAAAGAGACAGTACTTCGACTATCGAATGGTCGAATAGTCGAATGATTTTTAGCTCGAATCGTTCAAATCAAAGTCGAAGGTCGAAGTAGCCCATCGATGGTCGAAGTAGCCAAAAAAACATTTGAAATTCGAAGTTTTTTTCCTCTATTCCTTCACTCGAGCTAAGTAAATGGGCCCCATAATATCTGGGTGCTTTGTATCCCACTTTAAAATGGGATACAAACTTTTGGGCTCAATAATGTAACAGTAATATAGACCCTGCAATCTATGTATATAATATACAATATATACATATACAATATATGTGTGTGTGTGTATATATATACATTTATATGTATATATATACAGTATATGTATATATATATATATATATATATATATATATATCATACAAAAAAACATACAGGTGTGGGACCTGTTATCCAAAATGTTTGGGGCCTGGAATAAGATCTTTCCATAATTTAGATCTCCATACCTTAAGTTTGCTAAAAATCATTTAAACATTAAATAACCCAATAGGATTGTTTTCCCACCAATAAGGATTTATTACAGTATATCTTAGTTTGGATCAAATACCAGGTGCTGTTTATTTATTACAGAGAAAAAGAAAATATGTTTTAAGATTTTGAATTGTTTGGTTAAAGTCTACGGGAAACAAACTTCCCATCATGCAGATCTTTCTGAATAACAGGTTTCCAGATAACGGATCCTATACATGTATATTAAGTGGCAGATTTATCGAGGTGGAGGTGAATTTTCAAATAGAAAAATTCGAATTTCGCCATCTAAAACCTGCCAAATTGCAGTTTTAGCCTATTTGGAGTCAATTGGTGGACTTTGAAAAATCGTCATTTTTGGGGGGAAAAACTTCGAATTGAGTTCGATCTAATGCGTTATTCCTTCAATTTGTGCTATTCGGCCAAAAAAAAGTTGACTTAATTTTGGTTGGTCTTTTTGAATTCGAATTTCATAGTTTTTTCAATAAGAAATTCGACCCTTGATAAATATGCCCCTAAATGTAATGTTATAATTTATATAGCAGTATCTTTTTGACAGTAAGGTTTGGATGAGATCTAATATATGTCAATATTCTTGAACTGTATTACCTAAGCTTTAATTAAGATTAATTAAGTATAGCATAGTATGAGTGCAGGGATTGATATAACAGTAGGCCTGGATATTATTTCTGTTAAAATGTTTTATGTAAGCAGATGAGATTGGTGGGATTTGAGAAGGTTCAAGATAAGGATCAAAGGGCAGGCGTGTTGTAACTATAGAGTGCCCAAGCAGGTGGTCCCTGGGCTTTACACATCTTTTGAAAGGATATTGATTTGGGACTAATGGGATTGAGGTTGTGAAGCACTAGGATATAAAGTTGAAACAGTAGCAAGAAGGTTGTATTTATCTGTTTCTTTCTAATAAACAAAATGGTTGAACTTTCTTCTTAATTATGTTACACCTTAAACATGCTATAGAGCTGTTCAGTGTATTATTGTGTTTGTGCTTATATAGTATAGACTTTACAGCTATGGAAGAATGGCTAACCTTCATATAATATATTGGACCTATAGTTTTAGATCTTTCCATTAAAAAACAAACGTAACTTTCATAAAGAGATACTGAATAATCTCAACGAAGTTTTATTTACACAACTTGGGCCCAGTTGTACACTGACAGCATACATTTCATCCAGTAGGTAGTTGCTTGGGCTATTTTGATGAATGACTACACATGCTTAGTGCACTTATTATCATGCAAACCTCAGAGAAACTCCACCAGTTCACTAGTTAAACATAAAATCATTGCAGCTCTTTATTCTGTGAATAGCCATTATATGGCTGGGTCAACGTTTGATAAATAGCCTTTACTGACCAGGCATAAAATTGGAGTAATTGCCACATTGGTCAGTAAACAAGTGAAAAAGTATGATAAATACTTCCCAATGTCGGTACAATAACAGTGGCACCTATGGAAGTACAAGTAAAATGTGTAGTTCAGACAGTGATAGATGTTTTGTTCGCAGCTTCCCTGGCTTCAGCTTTTTAAGTGAATCTTCTTATTTCCTTTCCTTTTTTTCTTCTTTTTTTAACCTTTTCGGTAATCTGTTGGCACTCGGGGACATTACTGTATTTCTGTCAAAATGTCTGCTCTATAACAATAAATTTTACATTGATGTCTTGCTTTTCAAGAATAATTACAGTGCACCTTAAATGTTAGGCCATTTACTACTTGTGCAAAAGATGACAATAAAATCAATGGAATACAATTCTCAAAAGAGCATCCCAGCCTTTCCCAATGTTAATGGATTAGTGTGTCCTTAGAGGGGCAAGTATATTCTCGTATATTCTCACTGCCCTCTCCGCTCTTTTGCGGTTTATTATTCTTAACCCTTGAAAAAGTTGCTATGTGGCTTCTGCTGTACGGCAGACATGTTTGTTTTGGAGTTCCATCCCCTGGTTCCCACAAATGAAATAACGATGGGATGTTTATGAAAGTTTCCTATCACTTTCAAAGACTAGCAAATCTGCTCGTTTCGGTGAGATCAAGAAAGTCAAAAACTCAACAAAGCAAAACACGGATTCTGTAAGGAGAGCATGCTGCTCATGTCTGTGACCACTGTATGCAAAGCTTGGCATTAGTCACCGCCAAGCCGCCTCTGACAGCCCTGAAGTGAGGGAGATTAATGTGAAGCAGGGGTACTTTATTATTGTCATTCTGTTCTTTCACACTCTGCCTCTGACTTTCAATTTTGCTCCAGAATTAATTGTCTGCTCCCTACAGTATGACTGATGTGGAAGGATACAAGTACCATAGGCACCTGGTTCTGGCCTTGACAATCTCTGGCTTTGTCACAGGATGTATTGTGTATGGTTGGATTCAGGGACAGATGGGCAGCTTTCAAAAGAGGCAGCTTACAATATGGGAATTTTATTTTCATTTTGCATTATAAACAAATGTTGCACTGTTGTGCCTAAAAAAACACCCCTTCTTTAATAAGCTATCATTTCTGACAAATTCATTATTTTGCCTTATTAATGCATACACATGTCCAAAATTCTATCCTCTATCTTTGTATATGTAACATAACATTTAAAAGGACTGTATTATTTTCACACACAGTCTTTAAAGGGATACTGTCATCGGAAAACATGTTTTTTTTCAAAACACATCAGTTAATAGTGCTGCTTCAGCAGACTTCTGCACTGAATTCCATTTCTCAAAATAGCAAACAGATTTTTTTATATTCAATTTTGAAATCTGACATGGGGCTAGACATTTTGTCAATTTCCCAGCTGCCCCTGGTCATGTGACTTGTGCCTGCACTTTAGGAGAGAACTGCTTCCTGGCAGGCTGCTGTTTTTTAATGTAACTAAATGTGTCTCAGTGGGACATGGGTTTTTACTATTGAGTGTTGTTCTTAGATCTACCAGGCAGCTGTTATCGTGTGTTAGGGAGCTGCTATCTGGTTACCTTCCCATTGTTCTTTTGTTTGGCTGCTGTGGGGGAAAGGGAGGGGGGTGATTACAGCAGTAAAGAGTGATTGAAGTTTATCAGAGCACAAGTCACATGACTTGGGGCAGCTGGGAAATATGTCTAGCCCCATGTCAGATTTCAAAATTGAATATAAAAAAATCTTTTTGAGAAATGGATTTCAGTGCAGAATTCTGCTGGAGCAGCACTATTAACTGATTCATTTTGAAAATATTTTTTTTCCCCATGACAGTATCCCTTTAAGCTCATTAGGTTTTATTGTACAGCTAGGTATATGCTTACCAAATCCCAGCTACGACTATCATAAAATAATAAAACTTCCAGCACCATGGTTGACTATGAAATGGAGCAGGTTTCACACCACCTTTATACTAGCAGCTCAGTTGAGGGACCATCCCCCAAATTATGCCCTTGAATTTATGCACTTTTTTGCTCACATTAGTAAGTTTAAATACAAAAAGCAGACATTATTTTTGCTATACATATGGTTTCCCAGTCATCCCACATCTTAGCTAGTTGTAGTGAGGATATTCTTGAGAAAACATTTGTTTTTAAGTAACCATGCAGTGTGTGTGCTGGAGATTCTGCACAAAGATATTGGTGCGATTGTTACATTAAGGAATATGCTGTTTTTACTGAGAATGGGAAAGGCCTTCTCTCATTAACAAATTGTTTTTTTATTTACTGTGTTGCTTTTTAATATCTTGACATGTGAGCAGATGCAGGTATTCATTCAGTTCACAATGTCTGTAGCAGTATTGTACAACATTCAGTGATGTATTAGCGAATCTTAGTTTCCTAGCTGTCCCTCAACTACAACCTTCAGCAGCCTCCGGTATAAAATCTAAGGTTAAGGCGTGTTAATGATTTAACCCTTTAGGCATGGATGCACCAAATGGAATCACAAGTTTCTCTGCCGGTACTTCCAAGTGAAACTTTCATGATCTATGACATGGAAAGGGTTAACCAAATGGTAAAGCAACAGAAAATGAAATCTTTCCCTTGAATGAAACACAAAGAGTTAAATTGTACGCATTATGATGCTAACAATAACTAAAATAAATGAACAGAGCTGACACAATGAATAATTTCCATTATTAGACTGTCATGGATTTCAAATATTTAACTGCAGCGTCTCCAATGTAAAAGTTTAGAGTTGCTAACTGTGAATAGAATATATTGATATGAGACCATCGATTTTAAGTTGTGTTTCTCGAGCACTAAATGTCATTCTCTTGTTTTAAAATTAATAACCAGGTATAATATCCTTCAAAGTTGACATTAAATATTCAAAAGTTACTTAAGTAAAGTGTGAGCAATTAAATTAATCAATCTTTCTGGCCCTGCACTGAACAGATGTTCAATAAATCCTTTCTGCTTTCAGTGGGGGACAGGGAAGTCCACTTTTAGTTGTCCTTCAGTGATGACATCTCCCTGCTTGTCCTTTCTTGAGGCCTCCTGGGCCATAGTCAGGCAGTTCTGCTGTGTTGTTTCTTTATTATAAATAACAGGCCACCTGGTCTACCTGCAGTACCTGAGAGTGAGGCTTAATGATCCTTCAGGCTATATCCTCAGCTCTCTGTTGAACCCAGATAATGGGACTGATGGGAATGGCAGAGGAGTGACGGATGGCAGTGACGAATGACTCCTTAAGAACATGTGCTGACAACCAGTGAATATAGGGCAGCCTTGCAGAAAGGTCAAGATAATAATACTTGTTTGACTTTCAAAGTTTGTTTCAAAAGGATATCTAAACAAAAATACAACAAAATAGATGGTTTTAATCTCCCAGACTACATGGGCCTCGCATTTTCTCATCGCTATTAATTTATCACAAGAATGCACTCGCTTGCAATAAAGTAAAAATAATAAATAGATGATCAATGCTAGAATGTGCAAAATAAGAGCATGTTTATGACCACTGCTATGTGTCGCTGGAATACTCTAAACTAAACAACATTTAATGTGCTGACCTGCATGAGACCTTTATCCTTAGATACAAAAAGAACTTGGGTGATTGATTGATTGTCTTGTTGGGTCCATGAATTCATCCGGCATGTAACAAGTTCTGTTTTTTTTGTTTCTTCAAGCTATTTTGAATCCTAAAACCAAAAAATAAAAGGACGGCTAAAAAAGAGCTGTCAATTGGTAATAAAAGCTACTAAATCTTCCCAATCTATCCATCAACTTTATTATGATGTTCACTATTGTATTAAATGTATTTTTCCCTTTCGTGTCAGCAGGATATACTACAACATTTTGAGATAATCACTTAAAATGTCTGCGCCGTGTGTAATATACAACTTCAACCTTTCAGTTCTGCCATTCCAAATATGGACTTTATCCACATTTTAACAAGGCTCTAAAAATTCATGATTAAACTAGTATTTTTGAAGAACTGTTATCAAGATATAGTGTACAGCTTTCGAGACTTGACTGCTCTTTAGAATTTCATAGAACCAGTGACTTAATATCTGCTGTTTTCTTAATCCTTAATCATTTTACCATTTGAGGATATGCCAAGTTTAAAGCTGGTGCTGGAAATATCCTTGGTACAAATGAGGGGGACCAGCGGGGATTATACGGACACTACAATATTCAGGACAATATTCTAAAATCAATCATATGTCATGCACAGCTGTCACCTTCTGTTTTATCAAGTGAAATTGCAATTACTTGGGATGAAACAATGACATTTTAGTAAAATCATAGTATACACTGAAGAAAATCTAGATATACAGCAACACATTCTGCCATTGGAAGTCTGCTTCATTCTTGACATATATATATATATATATATACACACACATAGGAATAAACTACCATTTGGTTGCATGGATCACATCTGCACAAGTGATCAAGTATGGATATTTGGATATTTAAATATCAAGTCTTTGTCCTTACATGACCACAGACTGACCATTGACACAAATATTAAGAGCAGGCATAGTTAAGCATCTCACTGGTTTCCTACTCTTATTTTAATTAAAGGGTACATTCTAAAGAATCTATGTATTGATGCAGTAGTATACAGGTGGCCATAAACGGGCCGATAAAAGCTTATTGGCCCGTGTATGGGGGCCCCCCGACGGGCTTCCCCGATCGAGATCTGGCCGAAAGTTGGCCAGATCTCGATCAGGTGGGACTAAAAATCCCGTTGGATCGCGGCCGCATCTGTTCGTTGATGCGGTCCCGCGATCTGCCCGTTACAATTTGTTAGGATCCGATCGTTAGGCCCTAGGGTCCACGATCGGATCAGTCCGATATTGCCCATATCGCAGAGAGATCCGCTCGTTTGGCAGATCTCTCTGTGTATGGCCACCTTAAGCTCAAAATTGCCCAAGAGTTTTTCGGTGGATAGTCCCCTAAGCGCAGAATCTTGTCATATCACAATCATTCATTATGAGCACAAATCCCTGATGTACTTGACTGGCATTCACACAAATTATGGGCTAACCAGCAAGTGGGCCCACTTTCTAAGCAATTAATTGGTCTGAAGACTGAAAGGCAATATTAGTGCAATCTGTTAAATCAAATGTGGCTTAATTTTGCACAGTTCTGATATTTAACCCTAAACCAAGTTCATCCATATATTTTTACCTTGTGGGCCATATTGAAACATTAATAATATATTGTGGTTTAAGGTTGCCACACTCAGTACGCAGTTGGGAAGAACTGGAAGGTGAAAAAGTACAGCATTACTTAGACTTTATCAGTTTTTTTTTGAACTAGTTTGCTTTCTCTGCTGGCTCGTAAAGAGATGAAAGCCAAAGTCCTGCTCACCCCCCCATGTGATCAAAAGTTATTCAAGGTCTGTAGTTTGCAATACCCAATCTGAGAAATCTAGAATTGGGTCCAACTTTTCATATGTTATAGAATGTCTAATTCTAAGCATCTTCAATGTTTATTTTTTATAGTTTTTGAATGATTTACCTTCTTCTGATGACTCTTTTTCAGCTTTCAAATGGGAGTCATTGACCCTATCTGAAAAAAACAAATGCTATGTAAAGCTTCGAGCTTATTGTAATTGCTAGATTTTATTACTTATACTGTATATCCATTCAGGCCTCTCCTATTCATATTCCAGTGTCTTATTGAAATCAAATACATGGTTGCTAGGGTCATTTGGACCCTAGCAACTAGATTGCTGACATTGCAAACTGGAGAGCTTCTGAATAACTCATTTACAAAAAAAAAACGAATTGAAAATTGTCTCAGAATATCCCTCTCTACATCATTGTAAAAGTTTATTTAAAGGTGAACACCCCTTTTAACTACTAATGTCAGGTATCCACAATTGGCTCTTCAAATAAACTTTATTATACGAACAACTGAAAAATATTGTTATATGTAAAAACTACCTTATATCATAAAAACTGCTAGGACTGATTTGTCTTTACACAATGCATGTTATAATAAAAGAAACCATTTCCATTTTGGAGAATATCTGTTTCCTGTTGAAAGAACACCGTCCCCAGAACAACTAACCTATATCGTAGCCCAGGTAAACTCCTTTAGATGTCCTGTGAGAGTACAATATGATCTGCTCACACCTGGGACACTTGCACATCTGCGTGCCCTTATGTTTGCTTGTTTGCGAGGCTGTGGAGAGCTCCTTTCCATCGCCTCCTAATGCTGTTTTTAATCTGAAACAAATGATTGCAGGAAAAAAGGAGCATTATCACCTTGGCGAAACATCAAGAGTATAGGGGGGAAAAAAGCACGAAAGGGTCTGTGGGCAAATTTATCTTCCACTGCTACAATCAATCTCTCACCTAAAAAATACACAATAACTAGGCAGGAACAGGCCAAGATTTATAGGCTGGGAACATGTACACTGACCAGCATACACCTACCCTTCTTGGCTCCCTCCCTGACAGAATGGCTCACTCTAACCATTATAATGATATACAGCTTCTCCCTACTGTTTTACAAGTACATTAGCTTTATTTAATGAGATCTCAGAGTAATTTAACAGATGTATATAGAACATGCGACTAGGAACATTCTTGCTACTTAAGTACTTTTGCCAAACTAGGATAAGGACAGGAACCGTAATATACACGCCTAAGTGCTTCATTTAAATAAATAATTTAAGTTTTTATTTTTAACGTCAGTAATGACATGAAACCAAACCAAATCATTTATGATTTTAATCGTTTGTGGAGTCTGTATAGAGTGCTTTCTCAGTTTGGGTGTTCCATACAGTTAAGTATTTATTTGAACATTAAAAGTGAAATGAAGTATCTTCCCAACAAATAAACCTTTCGAGGCAAAAGAGGAACACTGCGATGCTATGATTTGTGACTCATGCAAGGTAGTGCCAGGGGATTGCTATACATTTGACTGGCAAAACTGCTACTAATAGATAGAGATAAGTGCTGGCTTATTGTTTTGACAAAATGTTTTCTGAGAAATGAAAAAGTTGATATTTCATTTTAAGCTTTGAACTATTGTTTTGAGGTTTTTTTTTCACC
Organism: Xenopus laevis; assembly: GCF_017654675.1. Taxonomy (NCBI): domain Eukaryota; kingdom Metazoa; phylum Chordata; class Amphibia; order Anura; family Pipidae; genus Xenopus; species Xenopus laevis. Next base: position 63,803,545 of record NC_054377.1, on the reverse strand, counting down.
TGCCCTATAATTCTTTGTAATATTCTATAGAAAATAATTTGAAATTAAATGTAAAAAAAAAGTCTCTCCTATATTTTACATGATGATGATACCCAGCAGTAGGATATATATTGTTTGTGGTTATATTGTGATTTTTTTGCCATTCCTGGCTAAAATTCTGTGTTTCACCATCGCTGATGATCCCCAAATCCCATAAAACTTTTTTGAACATATTGACCCTCTTACCCAAACTGGATTCAGAATATGACATTTTCCTGTTATCCAAGACTTTCCTTAATATCGTTTCTAAAAGGCTTTCTGTAGATGTCCAGGGGAGCTTGGGGTTACTTTGCCCCTTAGTTCTCATTCACTCAGCACTTGCATCTGGACCTATCACCACTACATAGGAAGATGATAATCATCTTGTGCCTGCTCACTCCCTAACCTCTGCATTTGAATGATGTGCAAGTTAGTGAGGGGAGAGGGACAGTCCATATGCCTCCCACTGTCCATTCCACCACTCATGAATACAGTGCTGTCAACCACAGGCAAGTCTGTATTCATGGTGGAAGCACATGTCTGTGTGCTCCATTCTGAAAGGTGAAGACCAGCACCTCAAATGCAGGGTAGAGTGGAGAAGAGCAAAACACCAAGTGATTTCGAGGAGTGGGGTGGGGGTCTGATTTTGCACTTTGCACCCAACCCTGCACATTGTAAATCACCACTGTGCATAATTCAAGGAAAAATATAGAATTAATACAGCTCCAGACAGTAATTTTCAACTGCAATGTGTTTTATTCAGCAGTGTAGGCACACTACATGTTTCGGGCAGAGCCCTTTATCAAGTGTAAATCACCACTGTTGTGTCTTAAACTCTGTGTATAGCCTCCAACTTTCAATCTTTGTATTTGATTCCATTGCTTTTTCTTTTGACAGGTCCCATTTCATCATTACCAACTTGCTGATAATAATTACCCTCTTGCTGATTTCACATTTCATGTTGGTAAATTCCCTTGAGAGTTTTAAATGAAAGCAAGACATAGAGCTGTGTGTGAAATCTCAATTTACTTGTAAGATACTTTAAGGTCTCCTGAACTTAATTGGCAAGCTCATAGTTCTTGGTTCAAAACCTTCAGGAGTCTCCTCATAAGCACAGTCTCCACTGTTGGTATGGGCCAGTGGGCCCCCGCCGACCCAGGCCTGATCCCTCCAGTTGGACCTATGGGCACAGCCACCCCCCGATCACAGAAGCAAGAGGGATGCTCTATGTGACCAGGGCGGGAAGGGGTGGCAGCATTTGGAGGAGCTGACTGCAGTTTGCAACTGGGGTGGGGGCCACCAGGCAGCATTCACAGTGGGCCTGGACACCCCAGTCCAACACTGCATCTCTCTATCCTTAAATCCAGGGGGGTGAAGAATCAATGCTAAATGTTGCTAGGATTTGAGTTTTTCTGCACTAATATTCACAAATTCAGATTAGACTTTCAAAAACTAGAATTTTAGAGATTTACTAAATGCATAAACATTTGGAATTTAAATTTGCCTAGGCAAAATGTGATCAATTGTTTCAAGTCTGTCACAAATTTCAAGTTTGACTTTATTTAATCAAGTTTATATATTCAGATTTTTTTAACAATTAAGCATTTTTTTTTAAATGTGAGTTTATTTGAAGTGAAGAAAAACCTTTAAAATTACATAAACTAAAACTTTGATAAATTGGCCTCCCACAGAGCATATTCTTTACAAAATATAGAAAATGACCATAAACATGATAGACAAAGTTTAACTGCCTGACATGAACATAAAAATGTACAGAAGCTTACAGTTACAGAATGTCACTATTTAATGATTACAAGACCCATGCTTTGGGAACTATTCCTTTGTGTGCATTACTATTAAAGCTATTGCAATAAATCTGAATAAGGACTTTTAAATATAATACATGGCTTGTCTATCAACATGTCAAATGATCAGCAAATAATGTTCCCCCAGGAGCCATGTAGTTAGCTGAGTATTTAACTAAACTACAAATTATCTTTACAGTTAGGGATTAACATTTACATTACTTGGTTAACAGTTTGTGACTTCAGAAAATGTATATTTTTTTATATTTGAAGCAGATGTATCAGTTATGATAGTTTATGATCACACATATGCCATGTTTGCCACTGGTTGCTGTGTATTTAAATAATGTTTCATTAAACACATGGGTAATATATTGAGGGTGAGATATAAATAAACCCATTCATTAGGGCTTCAAATTTTTTTAAAAACCTGTTACAATTTAAGTACAGCTGAATGGTGAGATTTTTTTTAATTTTAAGTTTCTAAATATTTTTAACATTGGAGTCTATCCAGCACATTCTTTGCACCTAATATGTTGAAAAAGTTCTGGTTGCCTTCAATCCCGATTATAAAAGGGGTCCAGAAATCATTTTTGAATTGTAATATTCTTAACCATACAATAGTTTGTTAATCTTCAAAATTCATAGGGGCACATTTACTAAGCTCGAGTGAAGGATTCGAAGTAAAAAAAACTTCGAATTTCAAAGTTTTTTTTTGGGTACTTCGACCATCGAATAGGCTACTTCGACCATCGACTTCGGCTTCGAATCAAACTTCGATAGTCGAAGTACTGTCTTAAAAAAAACTTTGACTACCTACTTCGGCACTTTAAACCTACCGAGCATCAATGTTAGCCTATGGAGACCTTCCCCATAAGCGTTCTAAGCTTTTTTTGATCGAAGGAAAATCGACTGCCGAATTGAAATCCTTCGACTTCATAATACATGTATTGTTTTCATGGTTTTAATACTTTTACTTAATATTTTGAATTATTGTTTTTCTCTTTCTTGCCACCTTTCAAAGGAAAAGAGAGCAGAGACCGTGGAGAGTGATAAAAACAATGACTGTAGACCTGAAGATTTTATTTTTTTGGATCCTATTCATTTAATGTTTCAATTATTTTTAAAAGATGTAGAGGCCTATTTATCAAAAGGTGGGATTTTAGGTTTTTGAAATCACGACTAAATACAAACTCTAAGGGGCACATTTACCTAGGGTCGAAGTAAAATCCTTCGATCGAACGATTCAAAGGATTTTAATCCATCGATCAAAGGATATTCCTTCGATCAGAAAATTGTTAGGAAGCCTATGGGGCCTCGGTAGATTTTAGGTGGCGAACTAGGGGGTCGAAGAATTTTTTAAAGAGACAGTACTTCGACTATCGAATGGTCGAATAGTCGAACGATTTTTAGTTCGAATCGTTCAATTCGAAGTCGTAGTAGTAGACGAAGGTCGAAGTAGCCAATTCGATGGTCGAAGTAGCCATATTCGACCATTCGAAATTTGAAGTATTTTTTCTTCTATTCCTTCGCTCGAGCTAAGTAAATGGGCCCCTTAATGTAGGTATAACTAACTAATTAAGAAAATGAATGTATATGTGTGTAGGTATCAGATCCATTATCTGGAAACCTGTTATCCAGAAATCGCTGAATAACAGGAAGGCCATCTCCCATATATTCCAAATAATTCTAGTTTTTAAAAATGATTTCCTTTTCCTCTGTAATAAAAAAACAGTACCTTGTATTTGATCCCACCCAAGATATAATTCATCCTCATTGGAGGTTTATTTAATTTGATTTTAGCAGACTTAAGGTATGGAAATCCAAATTATGAAATGACTCCTTATCCAGAAAATCCCAGTCCGGAGCATTCGGGATAACAGATCCCATACTTGTATTTTAAAGTGCACAAACTAACAAGACGTCAACTAAGTAAGACAAAAATAAATCTGCCCTTTAATCAAGACCTGAGTTCCTGTTGTTCCATAATAGGAAATGTGTGCCCAACTTTCAGTATGATAGAAATAAAAGTATTGTATGATCATATGCATTTAGACTTGCATTTTCAATTTCAGGCTGTAAACAGGCAATACAGGAACGCTTCTAATTCATAAACATAAATAATGAAGACTAACTGAAAAGTTGCTTACAACAGACCTTTACCATGATAAAAGTTAATATGAAGGTGAACATGCAAATATATATATATATATATATATATATATATATATATATATATATATATATATATATATATATATATATATATTACATTTTACAGTTAGTAAAGTATCACTGGAGCACCATTTATCATTAAATGTAGTTATCTCACTATTGCATCATAGTGAACAGTTACAAACCACTGTAGCCAGGTAAGAGTAACAAAAATCAAAAATTATAGATGATAATCCAGTGTTTATACAGAAATACATGTAGGGGACCACAATATTAAATTCCATTTTCTTCAATCTTCTGAACATATTTTTTATTAATGTAAAACTACTAGGCATTTGCCTTTTTCAAAAAGGGCTGTGGAAAGAAAGTCCTGTGTCCCTGAAGACGTACTATTCTGAATATACACAACAGAATGAATCATTATTAGTCCATGTATAGGATATTTTATCCCTAATGTTTGGAGACTGGGTTTCCCTCAGATAAGGGATCATTCTGTAATTTGGCTCGCCATACCTTAAGGGGTCCATTTACTAACAAAAAACGAAAACCATTGATAAAAAAACTTTGCCAGGTAAAGGTTGTCGAAGTCCAATAGAAGTCATTGAGAGCTGATCCTATTGGACCATTTTAAATCAAATCAGACTTTTATACGTTTTCTGATTTCTTTTTTTTCACTAGGAGGTCTTCATGTTTTTTTTTATTTTCTGTTTGTTTTTTCTTTGGATCTTTTCATAAATTCCATGACATTCATAGTTAAAGGGGCCCATTTACTTAGCTCGAGTGAAGGAATAGAGGAAAAATAGTTCGAATTTCGAATGGTCGAATATGGCTACTTCGACCATCTAATTGGCTTCTTCGACCTTCGACTACGACCGTCGACTTCGAATCGAACGATTCGAACTAAAAAATGTTCCACTATTTGACCATTCGATAGTTGAAGTACTGTCCCTTTAAAAAAAATTTCGACCCCCTAGTTCGCCACCTAAAACCTACCAAGGCCAATGTTAGCCTATGGGGAAGGTCCCCATAGGCTTCCTAAAAAAGTTCTGATCAAAGGAATATCCTTCGATCGATGGATTAAAATCCTTCGAATCGTTCGAACGATTATTCCTTCGATCGTTCGATAGTAGGAATAGCAGTAAATCCTTCGACTTCGATATTCGAAGTTGAAGGATTTTACTTCAACGGTCGAATATCGAGGGTTAATTAATTGGACCCTAGGTAAATGTGCCCCTTAGAGTTTGTATTTTGTCGTGATTTCAAAAACCTAAAATCCCACCTTTTGATAAATAGGCCTCTACATCTTTTAAAAATAATTGAAACATTTGGGGGCCGATTCATTAACTTCGAGTGAAGGATTCGAAGGTAAAAATTTCGAAGTTTTTTTGGGCTACTTCGACCATCGAATGGGCTACTTCGACCTTCGACTACGACTATCGAAGGATTCGAAGTAAAAATCGTTCGACTATTCGACCATTCGATAGTCGAAGTACTGTCTCTTTAAAAAAAAATTCGACCCCCTAGTTCGGCAGCTAAAAGCTACCGAAGTCAATGTTAGCCTATGGGGAAGGTCCCCATAGGCTTTCCTAAGTTTTTTTTGATCGAAGGATATTCCTTCGATCGTTGGATTGAAATCCTTCGAATCGTTCGATTCGAAGGATTTAATCGTTCGATCGAAGGAATCATCCTTCGATCGTACGATCGCAGAATTTGCGCTAAATCCTTCGACTTCGATATTCGAAGTCGAAGGATTTCAATTCCTAGTCGAATATCGAGGGTTAATTAACCCTCGATATTCGACCCTTGATGAATCGGCCCCTAAATAAATAGGATCCAAAAAAAGAAAATCTTCAGGTCTACAGTCATTGTTTTTATCACTCTCCACGGTCACTGCTCTCTTTTCTTTTGAAAGGTGATGAGAAAGAGAAAAACAATAATTCAAAATATTAAGTAAAAGTATTAAAACCATGAAAACAATACATATATTAAGAAATGAAGAAGCAAAATTATAACAAAGGACTGCTAAAATAAAGTAATATTTTTTGGCAGTGGTAATCCCTGACCCAAGTTAAAAATATCACGCACATGGATTTATAAAGGCAAATATTCCAGGGACTTCTAAGAAATTTATAGCAGTTTTTAAGTTATGCAAATTGAATGCAAGGTATAGACATAAGGGTAATTAATTGTAAATCTAAGAATAATGTTTCTTTGTCAGGACTGTCTCTGTGTTGTGGAATACAATCTAATGTACCATTTTGTTTAATTTTTTTTAGCTATCTTCCTTATTAATTAGGCATTCAGGATATCACAACACAAATATTCAGTTTTAGCTTAATTGGGGATTTTTTAAAGGCATTCTTGTAACATTACTACAAATGATGTATATTGTAACATTGCAGTCCCACATACTGATTAACGCTTTCTCTCTGGTTAGGTTGTATTGAACATTAATAAACACCATCTCAGTGAATCAAACTATAGTGCAATTTTGATGACTCTCACATTTTCCCTTAGAACATATACATGTCCATGTGGAAATGTAAGATGTTTATAATCTCTAGTTGGAAATGTGATGTGTTTTTATAAAACATTGCCGGGCATAGACGAGAGAAGGAAAATGTTCTTCTTAAACCCCTATATGTAATAAAAGGCACTAAGTTTGCCCAGGAGCAGTAACCCATAGCAACCAATAAGATGTTTGCTTTTAAACAGGTGACCAGTAAATGCTACCTGCTGATTGGTTGCTATAGGTTACTGCACCTGGGCAAACATAGTGCCTTTTATTACTTTATAAGGTGGTGTTTTAGGTTATTTTTTGTTGATTTATTCTTATTTGAATCAAATAAATTGTGAGAGACAATTAGGGGGTTATTTACTCAACCTCAAATGTATCTGATCAAGCTTTTTGGGGCAAAAACTTGTGGAAAAAAACTTGAATCCGAAAATGCACCATCTCAGACATGTTGAAGTTCTGTATAAGTCAAATGGAGAGGCACCTATCTGAATTTGAAGTTATCATGGTTTGCACTGAGTTTAGCCCGAAAATCCGAGTCATTTGGGAAAAAAGTCTGAAAAAATCAGATGATTCGCTCAATTTTATCAGGTTTTTTTCCAGATCCGATTAATTAGAGTAAATAAATAAGATCAAATCGGGCATGGGCGTTTGGTTGTGTTTTTTTTAATAAAAGAATAAGATAAATTCGGAGTTTAGTAAATAACCCCATTACAACTCTGGCATAGACCTGTAATGTGAAACTATCTTGGACTTTTTAAATAAATACTTCCTATCCAATATAATATTTTTGATTTCATAGGTTGGAATGATTGATGGGTTGAAATGTAGGCCACAAATGGATTGTTCAAAAACACACAAACCTAAGCCTAAAAGGGACTAAATAGTACAGGTATGGGAAACCCAAATTACAGGAAAGTCATCTCCAATAGACTACATTTTAATCAAATAATGACATGCCTGTTTATGCTGGTTGGGTGCTCTTAGTGACCTTGCAGTTTTGTATGGTCTTTGTGAATAGCCCTGTTTTTTTTCTAAGGCAGATAGGGCAAGACATTCTTATTGCACATATAGTTCTATTCTTTTTATTAGTGATGGGCGAATTTGCGCCGTTTCGCTTCGCCGAAAAATTCGCGAATTTTGCGCGAAATTCGCGAAACGGCGAAAAATTCGTGAAACGGCGCCGGCGTCTCGTTTTTGACGCCGGCGCCCGTTTTTGACGCCGGCGCCCGTTTTTCCGACGCCGGCGCCCGTTTTGACGCCGGCGTCCGTTTTTCGAAAAAAAAAATTTTGACGCTGGCGAATTTTTTCGGCGAATTTTCGCGGGCGTTTCGCGAATTTATTCGCCTGCCGCGAATCGCGCAAATTCGCCCATCACTACTTTTTATACATTCCCCTGTCAAAGCCACATAAATGAACACATACTGTACTTTGATCTGTTTTATTAGGAGTAAGTACACCTGCTGGTCTTTTTAGTTGAGAATTAACAAGGCGACAAATCTACAGCTGGCAGTGATCCTATAATCAGGCATTCAAGTAGGCCCGACTCATTTAATGATTTTGGGGTTTACATTCAGGACATTAACAGATATTTTGTTCTTTGGCGAATTTAAGGAGTGATCTCCATATTAATGATGATGATTATATTGTTTTCATCAAAACACATCCCCCCTGTTTATTAAATACCCATGGAACTTCAAAACACACTGGGGCAAATTCACTAAAGTGGAATTTTAGAGAATTTGCGCTAACGATCGTTCGAGAAAATTCGCCTGGCGATAGGGAGCGAAAATAGCTAGTGATGGTCTTTTTTGCTAGTGAATTGTCCTCAACGCCTGTTTGTAAATTGCCAATGTCACTGCAAATGGGATTTCTTGCAAATTTTCGCTAGCGACGGCCACTTCCCCCTTTAGTAAATCTACCCCATTGAGTTGCACCGTTGTATGAGACCAGTATCAACCATAATATATAAAGAAGTTTGAATCTCCACTATGTTGAAAATGTCAAGCTACATATAGAGTTAAATAAACACAGTATGTTGCAATGATTTAAAAAGCCATCAAACAACACAGAGTTGAAATTAAAAAGTAATAATTCACAGGAAAAATAAAGCATCCTGTAGATAAAAAGAATCTTTCCAGATGAAATAATTCCCCTTGTAAGTTACACAAGAATCTTTTAGGGGGGGAAAACATGATTCAGTGCTTTTGATTAAAAAAACATGAAGGCTGGACACCAATTTTCTTTTGAAAGAGGTTGCAAGATACATAATTTGATATATTGTGTGCTTGACAAATATTCCTCATTCTTTCATGTACAGACACTAACGCCAGCTAAGACACTAAACAAACATTAGTGAATGCTTTATACAACATTAATATCATGAGCCGACCACATTAATGAACTTTTATTTATCAAAAAGATAAGGGCATTCAGATCAAACTCCAAAGCTTTCCTGGCTTAGTGAATCTATAACAGTTCATGACAAATTTTGAAATAGATGCCAGTCTGTTGTTTAAGAAAAAGTTAAATAACTGTAATATGCTATATTTAAGCCCAGGTAAAAGACATAGCAAGAGCTATGTTGTTTGCTGTAATATTACAATGTTAGCAACAGCACCCTGTAATATAAGAGACAACTCCAGACAGCTAGAGCCTTGGAATGTGATATTATTATTATTTTATTATTAACATGTATTTATATAGCGCCAACATATTGTGTGACATATATTATGACATCATGGATCAAGAAACTTAGAAGTTTTGAGCTACATAATATCCATATACATTCTGTACATGTCTGATATAAGTAAACATGTACATCCAAAAATGCAATGAACATAGTGCAATTTTGAGCGCAATCGCCATGTTTTATTCCCAAAATGCTGAGTTTTTTCCCAGAATTCCACCCTCATTGCAATTACTGTGGCATCTCCTCCAAGTGCACCTGCTAAGTTGCCGGGTTCATTGGACACATTTTGCATAAGAAGTGACAAACTTCAGCATATTATAAGTACATAATAGGGGAATGAACAAACCACACTTATATGTAAAACTTCCAGTGAAGAAGATACTGACATATCCTCTGCAGAATACGGTATAGTACAGAACAGTACAGCCAAAATATATCTTTGTGACCCATACAGTATAATTTTATCCAATACCCACATAATGATTTATTTATTTATTTGACTTGGTAATGTAAATAGTTTCTTAAAAATTAATTCATTTAAGGTAAATACTTTATCAAATAAAAACAACTGCAAAAAAAACGAATGCAAACACACACATCTCTGCAGAACTGGCTTCCCTGACAAACAGAAACCATATATTCCATACATGATGCTGGGGTTTTGTGTTTGAACTACAACTATCTTACATCAGCCAACACGTAGAGCAACCTATTCTCGCTTTTTCTCTGTGAAGCTAATAGTACTTTTGTTATTATTAGAACTATGCTCCTGGTGTGCAAAGTGATGTTGGTCACACTTCATTGTTTTATCGTAGATGACAAAGAGTGATGACACGGCCGAAGGCGACCCAAAGGAGAAGAGGAGAGAGGATGCTGTGTGACACTCCCCCTGCTGCCTAACAGCAGTACTAAGACAGCATATTGTGACTTGCAAACAGCAGACAAATAGATTTTCCTCCATATTTATAACCAGCATTACTCTTCCTTTCAGGATTTTCAGTGCAGGTAGCTGTTTTCTATGAAATGAACAAGCTTTATAGACATAGCACGGCCATAACAAGGCTGATTTTCAGTGAGACTGAGCTATATAACTCTTACAGAATTGTCAGGCTTCTCGCTCGACAAATCAAGCCTAACATATGATGTTTCCAGTGTAATTTTTATTCCTCTTTGACTAGCCAACTACCCGGTGGTAATAGGATGTTAGAAAAGGGCAGTAGCAATGTTTGTACATGCCATGATTGATAGGCAAAGTCTGCATTTTTCATTTATATCTCTTGATTCCGATTTCACTTAAGTTCAGGAAAAATGAAAAGCAATAGGAAGACAAATGCTCGGGGATTGCAAACTAGCACTGCTGGCAAACTCCGTTCAACCTACATCTTCAAGGATTGTCTGAAAACATTAAGATATCTAAATGAAAATCAATACTATATGTGCCAGCATTTACTATCAAGGACAAGTATCAGGAGACCTGAGCTAATCAGCCTTTTCAGCATGTACTTGAGACATAACCTGAACCCCTGAGGGGTTGTAATTGGCTAGTATAATCACAGAAGAGTTAAATTCTAACCTCACCTCCATTGGGTTTATACACAAAACTTTACCTGGAAGGTCAAACAGAGTGAAACAGTCTGATCTCATTCAATCAACTTTCCTTTTCACTTGTTTAGCACATTTAATGTAGCAATGAAACCAGCATTATGTATGTGTTATTTTGCCAATTTTTGACTAGGCAAATACTTTATCAAGTCAAGCAGAAGATATGCATAAATCTATTATCTGTTGTCATTTTTAACAACTCAGGTTATATATAGTTTCCACCTCCCAAAGAAAGTATTCTGCATCAGGGAATATTCCGGAGCTTTTTCAGGTTCCTTTGAATTTCAAAACAGTGCTTTATTTGTCTTACACTGTTCAAGGGTAAAGTAGGCTCTAAAGTCTTCCTCAGTTCTTTATAACGAGGAAATGTAGTGGGACACATTTATCAGCATTGGGCAAAGTTGCACCCAGGCAGTAACCCATAGCAACCAACTAGTTAGTGGCCTTTCTCAGACAACTACAGATAGAAAAATTAACATTTCATTGGTTGTGCCTTGGGTTGCTGCCCAGTGACCAACATTAATAAAAAAGTTATCTTGATCCTCCTTATTTTTGCTCCCTCTTCTGTCTTTCCTCTTCTTGCTGTGCTGTCAACTCTTTTTAATATCTATCTTTGATCTCTTGTTAATGTTTAAATCTATGCAGGGGCAACTATGAGATTTTGTTAGGTTCCAAAAGAATATCAAAGGTAATTACTAATTGGCTGTTCTTTCTCTAATCGTAAGGTCAGTTGCAGAAGAGACATGGGGGCAAATTCACTAAGCGCCGAAGCACCGAACGCTAGCGTTACTTCGCTAGCGTTTGGCATTTTCGTTACTGCGCAAATTCACTAACGAACGCTGGTGTAGATTCGCTAGTGTTACTTCGCACCCTTACGCCTGGCGAATTTTCGCTACGGACGTAACTACGCAAATTCACTAACGCGCGCAGTGTACTGAACGCTACCTTTTACGCTAGACTTCCTTCGCCACCTCAGACCAGGCCAAGCACAATAGAGTAGATAGGGATTGCTTCAAAAAAAGTCAAAATTTTTTCTACGTCCCAAAAAACGCTGGCGTGTTTTCTACATTATGGGTGATAGGCTGAAAAAGATCGAAAAATTTTTTGGGGCTCCCCTCCTTCCCCCCTACATTTCCTGACTCATGGCAACTTAGCTATACAGTGGGCACATGTGTAGGGCAAAATAAAAATTTTATTTGATGTTTTGAAGGTTTTCCAGGCATTTGTAGTGATTGTACGTATTCCTCCATTGAAATTTGAATTTGGCGCCGTATGCAAATTAACCATCGCTAGCGTAACTTTGCTTCGCTTAGCAAATCAACGCTAGCACAACTTCGCAACCTTACGCTACCCCTGAGCGCAACTTCAGATTTTAGTGAATTTGCGAAGCGCTGGCGAAACTACGCCTGGCGAAGTGTGGCGAAGTGCGGCGAAGTTACGCCTGGCGCAACTACGAATCTTAGTGAATTTGCCCCATGGTGTTTGGGATGGACGTGCAAAGTATTGAACATGCTTTTACTCCCAGTGCAGGAGATGATCTAATGCTGTAAACTAGTAGCAATGGGTCAACGGTCATTGCTGTAATAAACCTTGCCTCAGGTGAAACGTTAATAAGATCAGCAAAATACTTCCCTAGGAAATTTCAAGTTAAATTTCCCTTTGTAACTGGATAGTTGTGTCTGAAAGAGAAGCAAACACCGTTTTTACTAGTGATTCTAGAAAGCTCTGACGTAGTTCCTGTGCAGAGTTACCTGCTCGGGAGCAAGGGGGTGGCATCAGGCATAAATGCATCACACTTAAAGAAAAGGTACTACTGGAGATATACAGATATGGGATATATGCAGAATGCTCAGATAATCTTTCCATAATTTGCATCTTTATACCTTAAATCTACTAGAAAATCATTAAACCCAATTTGCTGGTTTTGCTTTCCAAAAGGAATCCAATTACCTTCATTTGGATCAAGTACAAGGTGCTGTTTTATTTTTACAGAGAAAAAAGGAAATTGTTTTTAAAAATTTGAAATAGAATTGAGTCTATGGGAGACAGCCTACCTGTAATTCGGCTAACAGATCTCAAACCTGTACTGCTAAAGAAAAGTATAGCTACCATACAGTACTGGTGAAGAGAAAAACTATTAGATGGGACTGAAGGTGATTTCTGATACAGAAGAAATTCAGGAGAAAGCAAGGTAGAAAGAAAGAGGATTTTACCATAACTGATGTATTTGTTAGGGATGGAAGTGGACACTTAGTACAATAGTAAGTCTTTCTTTTGGGAACACCAAAATTGCATCTAGCAGGGATATGAAACAGGCCCGGATTTGAGGCGAAGCTGGGAAGGCCTTGGCCTAGGGCGGCATAAATAAAGGGACGGCATGCCAACCAGCTGCAGATCATTAGTTTAATTCCGGAGCACTAGCCACTACGCGCTAGTGCTCCGGTTAGAAGAAAGGATGCGCATGAGTGTGATCCTTTGGGAGGGAGGGGCACTGGAGGACCCAACCTCTGGGCGCCCTCATTGTAAATCTGGTCCTGATTGGAAAGTCAATGTGCGTCTTTTGTCATTGGCTAACTAAGGAAAAGAATGGTGCTTAGATTACTCCTAGTTCCCGTTGACATATTATTATGCTTGGAGTGCTGTTTATCTAGGCTGCATATAAGTGTACATTATATATGTATATATACCAGTCATATTTATATAGTGTACATCAGCTAACTATATGGGCACCTGTTTACTGTTGTGGTATCAGTTATATGTGCTGCCTTCACTGAAGCCTTAGACGAGACTTACCATTGCAGTATAAAAAAAAAATAGAAAAACCAGGCATCAGAGGTCAGTTTCTAAACACTTAGAAATGTTTAAAGGAACAGTTCAGTGTAAAAATAAAAACTGGGTAAATAGATAGGCTATTGTTAGTTAGCCAAAAATGTAATCTATAAAGGATGGAGTGAGCGGATGTCTAACATAGAACAGAACACAACTTCCTGCTTTGCAGCTCTCTAACTCTTAGTTAGCGGCTTTAAGTCACATGGGACATACAGTAACTGTTCAGTGAGTTTGAAATTGATCCTCAGCAAGCAGCTCAGATTCAAAAGCAACAGTTATGACCCATGTGGCCCTACCTCAAGTCACTAATTGGTTACTGCCTGGCAACCAATCAGTGGAAACCAAGAGAGCTGCAAAGCAGGAAGTAGTGTTCTGGCTATTATGCTAGACATCCACTCACTCCAGCCGTTTTAGATTACATTTTTGTCTACATTTTGTTGACAACTATAGTGGAAACCTTTAAGGTTTTTTTAGAGGCTACACATCTGAGAATGTTTTTCTCACATTGAGTAAAGTTCCCATAGACTTTAATTGTAAATCAGCTGGAGAATTCCTGAGTCATGTTGAGAATTTTCAAGTTAGTGAAAAAAAATTCACTTCAAACACACTGATTCCCTTTGGTTTGAATGGATCTCTGTAGTGGGAAAAAATTTTTATAAAAAAGAGAAAATATATTAAAAATATATGAAAAATGTATTGTCTGGACTGTTGATAAATTGCCCCTTTCATCTTTCAGTAGGGATAAAGACACCCTGCTGAGGATGCTGGGACTTTTAGTTCACAAAAGTTAGAGGACAGTAAAACATATGTTTCTCTAGTGCCCCTGGTAAGAAGCCTAGTATACAGCTTATGTGCCCCCCCTTAACTAAAGTGAATGGAAATTGTATTGTAATTATATGGTTATAATAATATATCAATCAATTTCATAAGTCCAAAATAAATATCTTGTATTTAAATACAAAGATTTGCTACCAGTAGAAACAATGACATCTCAGGAGGTTTTGCAAATATTCCTTTTTTTATCATTAATTCCTTGATATGATATACCCCCTGTGGTCTAATTTCTGTTATTAAATTCTTATATTTGTATAATTGCCTCCTTATTTCTGGTATATGTAATGCTATCACTCTGCAGGAGTTTGGTTATTATTAGAGAAGAAACCCATTAATGGTCATTATAGGGAGGAAAACCATTAAGATGGGATAGAATTACAGGAACTGGTTAGGAAGACAGGTCATAAAAGGATTTCTAAAGTCTAGAATTATCAGGATTATCAAAAAGGTACTTTCCTCAATTGCCTTTTTACAAGATTGTGAGATGTGTTCTAAAAAAAAAACACCTTTCGCCCAATCCAACTTGGGCCTAGTATTGCTAACCATTGCTCATATGAAATGCTCACAGTCCTCCAAATAATTACAATATTTAAGAGCTAAGGGTGCATACATATTCAGTTAATAATAATAATGGGGTTGTGTAGAGATGTTTCTATGCATGTATACCCATTCCATTATTCATCCATTATTTGGGAACCTGTTATCCAGAAAGCTCCTTATGGGAAGGCCATCTCCTCCAGACTCGATTTTAATAAATGATTTCCTTTTTGTCTGTAATAATAAAACAGAACACCGTACCTGATGGTAACTAAACTATAATTAACCCTTGAAGGCAAAACGATGGTTTTATCTAATGTAATGTAAAAATTATTATTTAGTAGACTTTAAGGATGGCGATCCAAATTACAGAAAGACCCTTCATCTGGAAAAGCCCAGGTCCTGAGCATTTCAGATCATAGATCCGATACCTGCATATATAAAATAAAATAAAATATAGTATATAAGTTAGCCTTTGGGTTCTGGGTTGCATATTTTACTCAGCAAGTGAAAAACTTCCCCTTTGTTGTAAATTTCATAGATATAGATTTTAATGGTCTTATAAAGTCCAGTGAAGATTGTAAAACTGCATAATCTATGTACATTTCCTAGCTGTATTAACTATGATGGGTTTCTACCTACAACTAAACTTATGATGGTTTTTATGCATTCTTTTATACAGGGACCCCTAATTATAAAAGACAGGCCTTACTATTCAGTTAACTTATTTTCAACTCTAAGCACATTTCTGCCCCACTTTTTACATAACTTAATAAATATGATCCTAAATGTGCTATTTCATATCAAATGTAGCAAAATAACGCTATATATATATATTTGTGTGTGTGGTTGTTCTGTTCTGCTGTGCTGCATACTTATTCAACCAGAGGCCTACACTATATGGAAATGCAGTCCATTGTTACAAAAGGTTAGCACTGAGTGATGTCCAAGTCACTCTGTGAATAAAACACTAAAATCTATATTCATTATTTGATAACAGCGAAAACAGGAAACAGTAAATTATTTTTCCTCCGATTGAATGTTAATGTAAGTCCAGCTAACAACCTTCAAGGGAAGAAGAATAATGTATCTTAAAGGTGAATAGGACAGCAACAGGATCATAATAGGAAGCATGAAAAATAATTCTTCAAGTAAGGAAAAAGATACATATCAACTAGGCATTGATCCATTGGTGTAAGCCTACAGTACGCATTTCTGGTAACTAAACCAGAGAAGATCTTCAGCTGATAAACTGTGGTGCTAAGGAAAGATTAATATGATTGTGATATGAAACATATGTTCCTAAGGATTTTATTTCAATTAGACAACTTTTAAGATTTTTAACTTTTAAGGCTGATTTAATTAAAAATGCTGAACTCTGTTTGGATATGTAGATTTGGCGGGGGGGGATATTGATAGAACAAAAAGCCAATGCGTTATGTTAAAAAAACAACAACAACCAATTATAATTTTTAAACTGATTACCACATTCAGAGATGTAAATAGATATTATTGGGCCACAGAGCAAAATCATTTTAGGGTCTCAGAATGTTAAGAAAGTGTAATTTTGCAAAAACGTATACTCTTCAGTGGGTAACCTACTAGGACCTCTCTACTGCAGGCTTCCCCATAGTAGCGCAGAGAGGCAAAGCAGCTCGAAAACACTGATTTGCTCATAAGAAAACCAGAAACACGAAACACTGACTGTTAATTAAATCATGCCACTAAATCAGCACTTTATAACAATAAAGGTGGTGTATTTTTGGTTTGTTTGCATTGTTTTCGATATTTATTTTTTTAAAACAAATGTTTACTTTTTTAAAATACCCCATACTTATAAAGATATGAAATACCTTAATATTAGCATTGTTTATTTATATGTCCATACAGTCTAAGGTCCCTACCATAAGCAATCAAATTAAACGTATTTCTGGAGTGTGGGGGGGAACGAAGAATACCTTAGGAAAACCTAAGCAAGCATGGGGAGAAAAAACAAACTCCTTGGCTGGAATCAAACCTAGGATAAAAGTGGTAACCACTGTGCCACCATCCTGCCCCCGTTTTTGTCCTTCTTGTGATTTTTTGTTGAGAAATATTTAAAAAGGGGCAGATGTTTTTGTCTTTCTTGTGATTTTTTGTTGAGAAATATTTAAAAAGGGGCAGATGTATCAAGGGTCGAATTTCGAGGGGTCAAATCCCTCGAAATTCGACTGGGCAATAAAATCGAATAGGCAATTCGGGCGAATATTCGCCCGGCGAATAGTCGCACGATCGAATATTCGATCGAAGGATTTTCATTCGATCAAATGATCGATCCAATTCCCTTTTTTTTCGATCAAAAACTTAGAAAACAAGCCTATGGGACTTTCCCATAGGCTTCTAAAGCAATTCGGTAGGTTTTAGGTGGTGAAGTAGGCAGTTGAAGTATTTTTAAAAGAGACAGTACTTCGACTATCGAATGGGCGAATAGTCGCAGCGTTTTTGCGTCATTCAATTTGATATTCGAGGAGCACAAAAAAACTACTCAAAATTTGAGTATTTTTCCTTCTATTCCTTCACTCGAACTTAGTGAATGGGCCCCCAAGTCTTTTTACTATTTACTATATCTACTATTTACTTTATACTATAGGAAATCGTAATTATTAAATAAAATTTCAACAATTATGAAATATTTTAGAAATTGCATTAAAATAGAGTTGTAAATCTATCCCTTTGCATCAGGAGTGATCACCATAAGTTATGCTCTGCTCTTGATGCAAGTGTTGGGGTTAATGGTTTAGAAAAGGGTATTTCAATTACTTAAAAAATAACGTTGGTGTGTGTTGCAGGTGGAGAGAGAAAGTGTGAAAGCTCATGGCCTTTACATATTCCGCGGATTAATAATATCTTTCACTGAACTGTACTTATGTAATGGATACTGAATGCCTTCTGGTGTTATTTTTTTTTTCTCTAGCCTTTGTGTCAGCCTAATGTTATTTATTCAACCAAATCAACCACAGCAACTCTCAGTTATTCATCATTTGGATTTCAAATCATTCCTAAGGCATTCATTGTTTTGCAATCAATTTTTATTTGAAAATGGAGATTTTTTTTTAAGAACTTTGTTGTTCATGTTATCATTAGGAGGAGCAGGAATCACGGGATCTTCTATGATGCCGCACAATTACCTTCTCCTTATAAACATAAGGGATTTTCATAGATGTTTACATTAATTTTCAAGGAAATCTTAATTTTATCAAAGCATTCGTTATTTATCTTCTTAAAACACTCAAGCATCAGCTGCCGTATTACGTAAGACCATGTGACATGAGGCCATTCTAGCAAACAAAATATATATCATTCCCTAAGAATGAGGGCACCTGATTGAATAATAAATATAATATCAATCAGACAAGTCCTTTACGACAACACAGTATAACTGATATAGTGTAGCACAATCCAAATACTACCTCCAGCCCATTCTGAAAACTGCCTATTGCAAATGCTAATAAGTATCTCAAGGAAGTTTCCTGCAGATGATGTTGCCACTGGTCTGAAATGACCCCACTTCTGGTTTTATGGTGGATAGCAGATAGTGGGTCAGGTTGTGCATAAAGCAGTTGGCGGGTCTTAGCAGGTATAATTATACATTGCAGGTATGGGTACAAATGCTGGTGGGGGTAGATCAAATTAGAATGGCACAGGTCTCTAATATATAGCCTGGGGTGTAAATGTTTGGACTTCTAGGAAAATATAGTATTCTAGTAAATATAGTAATTTCAACCAAAAATTGCAGTAAACGGAACTGAGTTAACGTAATCCCTTTAAGGATGCTTTTGCTAGTTCTTCTTCTCCCCCCATATTCATTCCATCACACAGCAGTACAAAGAACAACATATTGCCGTCACCTTTCTATTAACATTGATTTAAAAATGCAGTGGTATTATTATCTGCTTTAGAGTTGAATTGTGATGCTTATTTCTTTAAATCTAGTCCAATTTGGCATCATATATTCATTTGGATACTTATGTAATTTACGAGAACGCATCTTAAAAATGAAATATGAGGTATAAGGTAATCTGTTATGCAGGGAATAGAGGCGTCTGTTCCAAAAAGGAGCAAATCTGTTACAAATGCATGGCAATTAGAACTTGGTGGCAATCGGCAAAGGCTTTGAAATAACCTTCTAAATTTCCTCCTGCATAAAAAAGAGGAAATTTCCACATTGTAGATTCAGCCAGGCGGAGGACATGACTTGTGTAATCTTAATAAATCAGAGCATTCCCATGTGGCAGAAGCAACAGGGGAATAGTGAAGGGCAGAGCTGCATGTTGACCTAAGCAAGAGCTTATCGAGAAATGATGTCCTCTTAAACAGACTCCTGTAGAGATGCTCTGCATTTCCTCTGACAAATTGTAAGTGCCCCTGACTGAAGCATTCCTAACAAAATAGGGCTGATTTAGAAGTGCACAAACCACCCATTATCTTACTGCATAAAAAAGCCATTTAAAGGGAAGCCTTAAGACTTTGGACCCCAGGAAATAGCACTCTGAAAAATTATCCCCATCTGAAGCCACCAATGCTGTTAACTACTCATGGGAAAATACCTCATTTACCATACAGGAAAATGCTAAATTAACTCTGTTGGTAATTTATTTCCCCATCAGCTGCTTATCTATGTCTATGCTAAGTTGTAACAAACCACAAGCAATAATGTAAGTATCTGACATGCTTTCAACTTTATATGAGATAATACATGAAAAAAAAAATCAAAAAACAGATTTTCATATAATATAGCCCCGAAATCTGAATATGCAGCTACTGCTGAACTACAACTTCACCAACCTTCAAGGGCTGCTGAGAATTGCAGTTCAACATTGTGAGTAGGGATGCACCGAATCCACTATTTAGGATTCGGCTGAATCCCCGAATCCTTGGTGAAAGATTCGGCTGAATACTGAACCGAATCCTAATTTGCAAATGCAAATTAGGGGCAGGAAAGGAAAAACTGGAAAAAAAATCTTCTTTTGTGACAAAAAGTCATGTGATTTCCCTACCCGCCCCTAATTTACATATGCAAATCAGGATTCGGTTCGGCTAGGCACAAGGATTCGGATTCCGAATCCTGCTGAAAAAGGCCGAATCCTGGCCGAATCCCGAACTGAATCCTGGATTCAGTGCATCCCTAATTGTGAGTAGTGATGGGTGAATTTGGGGCGTTTTGCTTCGCTGAAAAATTTGCGAATTTCCCCCGCAAAATCCTCGGCAAAAAATTTGTTTTTGAAGCCTGCGTCTGTTTTTTTTCACGCCGGCATCCGTTTTTTGATGCCGGCACAAATTACATGGCGGAAATGCACTGGCATCCAAAAAAAACGGACGCCTGCGGTTTCGGAAATTTATTCGCTGGAGGCAAATCGCGGGAATTCACCGCATATTCGCGCCTGGCAAATAAATTCGCCCATCACTAATTGTGAGTGATGCCAGGCTTGTTATCCCTGATATGCAGAAGCTCTAATATAATATTGAAAAGAAAAATTCTGTTACTGTGCTAGCAATGTATTTTTTTATTCATTCTATAAGGAGCAGGGTTTTGCCTCTAAAGGCTGGATCATGTGACTTTACATATGCAGATTATATTTGCTGATTTACATTCTTGGCTGCTTTTTTTTCACCTTTGTAAAAGGGACAAGAATTTAAAAAAATGGAACATGTCTCTTAGGAATGACTGAAGCGCAATTATGGGTACGGTCATTTGAACATGTTAACATACAGAAGCATTTTTTTAAATACAGAAATATACATAAAAGAGACGCATTCATATACGAAAGTGATGCATCAAATAACCTCTTGTGTGGCTGCTAATCTAAATCCTCTCTCTGTGTAGCTAATATACCAAATTCTATATTTATCATGAAGGTAGCTTTCAATAAATCTGCCTTCTTATGGCTCCTAGGGGATTTTATTATTGTTATTTTGTACAGTACATTCTCTAAAGCTTCACCCATCTTATTACAGCCTTTCTGTTTTTTAAAGGACACCAGATTCTCTGAGCTATTATGCTAATATGTTTCATTTGAAGTGCATCTGTGGCTACATTATGAAAGACAAACATAAAGCCCAAACCAATAAAGGGGAATCCCTTTACAAACACAGTGGTTTGTATGTATTTAACAGTTCGTTTGTATGCACAGAAAGCAGTGCATTGTACTAATATTATCATTATTGTTATTATTCACATATAATGTGACACCGTGGGCTTCTGTGAAGTACAGTAGTGCTGAAAAAAAACATTAACAAAATATTATTATTTACAAGGATAATACCTCTAATAATAATACCTCTTAAATGAAAACCATATGATTGCTATTCGTAAATGATTGGGATAATGGCATGATAATATCACACTGCTGTGTGCTGCATCTCTTACAGGCTTGTGCAAAACATTATATACTATTATCTAATCTGTTTGACAACTACATAAAATTATAAAGAAAGAAGCAATATGATGCAGAGGAATAAAAAAAAAATGAAAAGAACAGAGGACACAATTGTTTTGGAAAAATATTGTCCAATTCCTTTACCATCCATATTATCAGTATATATACAGTAAAAGGAAACCTAGGCAAAAAGAGACTGCAACTTGTTAAGGCTAATTACCAGAGTGTTTGTGCATGTGTTCAATATCCCTGATACAGGTATGGGACCTATTATCCAGAATGCTTGGGACCTGGGGTTTTTTTCCAGATATTTGGATAATTTGGCTCTCCATCCGTTGTTTGCTTAAAATTTAAACATGAAATAAAACCAATTGGATTGTTTTGCCTACAATAAGAATTAATTATAATTTTAGTTTGGATAAAGTACAAAGTATTGTTTCTTTCCTTAAATGGAGTCTATGGGGTATATTTATCAAAGAGTGAAGTTAATAGTGAAGTTCCGCCACTCTCCATTCATTTCTATGGGATTTTTATAGGCGTATTTATCAAAGGGTGAACTTTCACTTTTACCCATTGATAAATACGCCTTTCAAAATCCCATAGAAATGAATTGAGAGCTGAGGAATTTCACTCTAGTGGCGGAACTTCACTCTTTGATAAATTTACCCCCATGGGAGATGGCCTACCTGTAATTCAGAGCTTTCTAGATAAGGGGATCCCATACCTGTAATTGGAAAATGGTTTGTGCAAACTGATTTGCCAATTCAATCAAATCAATATTTCTCAACGTCTTCAGGCCAATTATTTGCAAATTAGAAACAAAATGAAACAAAAGGTTATTTTACTATCATTCCACCCTTGTCCCTGTCTTTTTCCCACTATACTTTACCCTATACCTATAAACAATTTTGACCCTTTGACATTCAAGAATCTATATTGACAAATGGTGTACATGAAGTAATTATGTAACAAGTTGACAGAAGCAGATGTTATGGCCCTTCAACCGTACTGGAAGATCTACCCCTAAGTCATCTAGGAAAATATTCCTCCTCTTCTGGAATGTGTAGGGACGGAAACATTTTATCCAAAAACACAGTGTAAAGTATTTGGTTCATTTTTTTACTGAAATTGCCATAATTTTACTGGAATGCCATGCAGTTTGTGAACCATGACTGGGTGCAGGGTCCCTATAAAAATCACAAATTGTACAGAATACCGTACCTATAGATAATAGTTTGCCAGCTACAAAGAGGTGCAGGAGTAAAATGAGATATAGTTACTTGGTGGAACCCTTGTCCCTCTGGCCTTGATGTGATGCTAACTGGAAGTATTAGCAGTATGAAAGGGCTTGTCATTAAATGGAAACTATACCCCTGAACATTGCAGATCATAAATAAATATATTTGGCATAAAACAGCCCATATGTAAGTATTTGTTCAGAAGGTATAGTTTTCCTTTAATTGTGGCTGTTGTATGGCAGGTATATATGGCACATTTGAACAAGTCAGTATCTCCTGGTCCAGTAGCCCAGGCATAATTCTCCCAATCTGCTTCTCATAAACATCCCGGGATTTATCATTTTTAAGAAAAGATTTTTTTTCTCTTTATATTCTTCCTTTCCCAAGAATAAAATATCCTGTAAAAAAATCGGCAATTGTACTCCTCTTTGACACCCAGTGCAAACTAGTGGCAGCAGAAAGGAGTGAGCAGGCCATGGTGGCATAGGGGTGGCTGCAAAGAGGAACTGCATGGATTTAAATCTTATGGGTGCTTAGTGGTAACCTATCAACCTTAAGACTGGCCACATGAAATCCGCATACTACAGGGTTGATAACTAATATGTTCAGATATGCCCAGCTTGCTGCATAGAAACTAACACCAGCCGCCTCATACTGCAAAGTGCCATGATTTCTATTTAGTGTGTTACATCGCTAGGCAGTATGTTCCTATTGATATAATGATTTTAATTTTTTGATAGTGAATTCTATCATAGTGGGTTAACAGTAATAATGCTTTGTGAAACAAAACCACACTTCAGTGAACAGTTTACTGTTAGCAGTGTTGTTTTTTTTTTTTTATTTAATGCATATGAAAGCCCAAAAGAAAAATGCTTCCTATATGTATTGTCCAAAAAAATCACAAATCTTTAATAAATAACCCTACACATTAAATATACCTAATAATATATTTATTATTAAATAATATAATAGTATTATTATTATTATTATTACCAGACTGATCATAAAGAAATATACCATATATGAATATAGAGCAATATACAGTATGCTGTTTGATGTATTCTTTCATACATTTAAATCCCAATGGGCTCAGTACTCTGCCAAATAATTGCATAAGAATAACTAATAAATCAAATAAGCAAATGCATTGCCGTCATCTTTGAGAAGCTTGACACTGTAATAAAGTACGCAGACACAGTGTAGAGCTGTGTGCTTGGGATATATACGTTATAGTAAGACGTCTGCTTCCCCCCAGTGTAAATGTGAAATTCAGACTTTAAGAAAGAGGCTGCTGCTCCTTCTTTGCTACTTCAGGTAGAGAAAAAGTTAGAGAATTCTAGAGAATCGACTTTAGTTTAAATGAGTACAGTAAACATATCCCTCAAGGTGGAAGGGAAAAAAAATCAGCAAACGTGGCCACACACTTGCAATGAAATACCAACCCAGAGGACAAGCTCTGTAATCCCATCAATGATGTTCCAAGCCCATGATGGCTACCAGCCGGCAAATACCCACAGACCTCAATCCATTTTTATTGTATTCAGACTGCAGTGTTATATTTCCTACCTCCCCTTAGCACCACACATACAGTGTACTTGAAAACAAAAATCTATAATATTGATCCCACAATGTCACCACAATTATTCTTTTGAAACAGCCATTGAAAACAAATTACATCTGCACTGCCTTTTCATCCGATTGCTTTGGGTGAGCAATGCTCAGAGTAGCCTCTAGCATTTACAGCCTCAGAACCATGTTGCTAAAGACAACATCCAGCAAATAAAAACGCTGCCGAGATACTTAGGCAAGAAATATCAAATTACAGGGATCATAGACGTCTGTAATCTAATGCAGCATGTAAAGGTGCAAATTGGGGAGCTGTTATGCTTAATGTGCACTGAGAAGAGCCACTATTTACAGGGCATTCTGCATCTCTGTCCCTCTTATAGCAATTATATAGCAAAGGAGTCATTAAAATGCATTCATTCTGCAAGGTGTCTGTTATAAAAATGTATGTTTTTACTGATTCACAAAAATGTAATCCCTACTAAATGTCAAATGAATGTGTTGGTGACGTGGTGGGTGCCGGCCAGTGATGTCAGGGACGGAGCTATGATGTGGCAATCGGTGATTGGGCGATCATTGCATCAGTCTCAGGGAATCCTGCCCAGTTTTCCTAATTTGGAAAACCGGGCAGGCACTTTTGACTCAAAACAGTTAACAGTCACAGTTAATATCCCGCACAATAACTCCATATTGCAAGAATGACATCTACAAACTCAAGATCATAGGATATTATGCCTTTTGGCATCCCAAGTATCTGATGAGGTGTAAAAACAGTTATTTAGCTATCACTCCATACTGCTCTCAAACATCTCTTTAGCAGCACAGCCCTTAATCAGTCCATTGGGATAATGCAAAGGAACAAAATTATTTATCTGAACATTAATCCAAAAAGGATTTTGACTTAATATCAAGAACTGGGCTAAAATCTCACATAGCAAATTACAAACACTTTTCATTTGTTGCTTTGGCTTGCTTATTTTCATTTAACCCCGGTTTGCTAATTTCCAATAATACCGATATGGGTTATCCAGAATGCTTGGGATCTGGGGTTTTCCAGATTACAGATCTTTCTGTAATTTGGATCTTCGTACCTTAAGTCTAATAGAAAATGATTTAAACATTAAATAAACCCATTAGGCTGGTTTTGCTTCCAGTGAGGATTAATTACACCTTAGTTTGGATCAAGTACAAGCTACTGTTTTATTACTGCAGAGAAAAAGGAAATAATTTGTAAACATTTGGATTATTTGGATAAAATGGAGTCTGGAGCTTTCTGGATAACAGGTTTCCAGATAATGGATCCCTGTACCAGTGTGTGAGTCTCAGACTAAAATATAGATTAACTATGATATGGTGCTTCAGGATTTGAATATGCTGTATGTTTAGCAAACCATAATGGTCCAATAGAAATTCCCGATTTGGGGAGGATTACCCGATTGCTGGACACTCTCCGACACAGGACAAGAACTCAAATTGAGTGGATAATCAGGAACTTTATTAAACAGACATTTTCACCATGGTCACACGCATGCCATCTGACACAGAAACTGACATTCCAACTTGCATAATGTACACACTGACTCATTCCACTTTAACCCTTTGCCCAGAGGATTGTCACTTGAGTTGGCTAGATCGGGTTCTCAAAGTCGTCTCCAGTAACTGACAATACCTGTTCCCCCACCTGTCTCAGTAATCCGCACCCTTTATGTTGCCCCTTTACTATTCTAATCAGGCTTTTTCTACTGGCAGACCACAGCGTGAAGTCCTACTACTGGCCTAAACCCTTTGTAATGGAAGTACCTGGTGCAACAGGGATGCCCGCCCCATTCTTTCTCTTCCCTATGCGCCAATGCATACTCCCTCATGTCCTAATAGTAATGGCCCTCATCCTTTGTCGCTTACGAATTTACATGCCGACGTGTGTGACATCATGGTGTGACAGCACTGGCGCGAAATTCAAATATTTAAAGGGCTCATACGCTAATATTCATTGCCCAACGTAGGTCTATTCATATAGTTCTTGGGTGCCATTCTTTGTGACTTTGTTCAGTTCCTGACCCTGCCTGACCATGACCAAGCCTTGTCTGCTGCTTGTCCTGACTCTTGCCTGTACCCTGACCATTCTCTCGGATCCTGTCTATATACCTGCTTTATTGTGTACTGACCCACCCTGTGACCTTGACCACGCTCCTATTCTCCATTCCTGTTTGCACGTATGGTTCCCTTGCTCGTCCAGAACTCTCTCCTAGGTCCGCTAACATTAAGACCTGGTTGCATCCAAGTAGCGGAGGGCTCCTCCCGAAGCGAAAGGCAGTTGTTATAGGCAGAACAGAGAGCCATTGACCGAGACTTTGGGGTTTGTTCTGGGTTTTGGGATTCCTAACATCACACCATTCCTTTATGGTCCCTACACTGTGGAAAATCCACTGGGGCACTATCCCCTCTACCCTCCTTGTTGGGGCATTAGGCAGCCTGTACTCACTATCATAGCTCAAACACCTAGTGCCTGCTAAACAGCCTCTCACTTTCTCACAGCTCGTTTCTATTCTCCAATTCAGTTCTCTTCACCTTCTGTCTTCTGTCCTGTGCCGTTCACTTCCAACTTAGTATCTAAAACCGTGGTTGTGGTCCTTTTTACACCTCTAGGTTCACTATGTGTACTACACTCAAACGTCTATTTTGCCTAGTGGGCAACTTAGCAAATTACAACTAGCCCCCTAAGTTGCCAACACTTATATCTCGCATATTCTCAGACAACAATGTACACAAAGCAAGTTACACTTACAATAACATACTGTACATCACCCATGTTACCCTCTTACAAACAAATAGATGTATGTAGAGTGAATGTTGAGGATCCCCACTTTTATGACTAATATAAAAAGTTACCAGCAATAGTTAAAAGCAACACTGTATCCATATCAACGGCACTGTGTTATTGAGAATAAAAGCAAACACAAGCTTTTCATGTAGTTGTGGATAAACTGAAAAAAAGAGACAACCTTTGGTGCAGAGATAGAAGAGGGAGGGGCGGCCAGGGATGGTGTTAGGAATTATAGTTCAGATGTTAAGGTACAGCTAAAGAGGCATATACCCTGATCAAGGTATACCCCTGCACAGAGAAACAACGCATACAAAGCTTACATCTCATTCAGAGAATAGGTGCTAATGACAAGATGTTCTAGCTGTGTCTCTCCCAGCCAGAAGCAATGAATTCCCTTTGCTTGCAAGTACAAATAACATGGCTATAATGTCAGGAGTGCATTATTCACATTCCAGTAAGTGCTATATACCCACAGCAACCATATCATTCCTCATATAATAGCTATTAGTTACACAGTGGTAATGTTGTAAATAATACACAATAGCATCATTAACACAATACACATCTGCTGGAGAGGTCAGTTGGTTCATTTGCTCTTTGCAGATACTTGGCAGTCATTGGGTTAAAAAGGCCACCCTAGTTGTGGTGGTAATTCTGTGTAGCAGGGAAATTACTATGGAGTTTTAAGAAAACCTATAGCCTTGTTGACACAAACATGGGAGCCTAACCCCTGCAGCCTCTTGATATGAAGCATTGATTTTTCTGTCTGGACACAGTTCTAAAACCATTCATTCTTTATGGTCAGGACTTGCAAGGCTAGAGACAGAAGGAGGGGGAGAGGGGAAAAAAATCTGTTCTTTTCATTTTTTTTAACCTCCAGGCAAACCTAAAGAATGCATTTTACATTCTGATATATGATGTGTTCCTGTTATATTTTTCAGGGGATTATATGATAAGACATTTTGGCTTGACCGGTGTGATGTGGTCACTTATTTCTGTGTACATTGAAATGCCACCTGGAAGCAATGTTGTGCTAAAGTCATTTAAGGACATAGGTGGGGTATAAAATATACACGTATATCTATCAATGTGAAAAAATACTCCTATACAGTTCACACTACTGTGCGTCAAATAAACAACAACCTCAAATACTGACTACAGTCTTCCCTAATATCAATACTATAAGTAACGCAGTAATCTCTCCTATTGAAGAATATTGTAAATAGATACACGTGTTTAATAGTAAGGGCTAAAACAAATAAGCCAACTACTCCCCATTTTATGAAAAAAGCCATGCTGCCTCTCGGGGTAGTTAATCACTGTCACATAATTAGATGCTAAATTAAAATGTTTCACAACCCACATGTTAATCATATCAATGTAAAGATGCACTTGTTTGTCCAGTTCATCAAAGCACTGTAGTTATTGCCTAATTTTTGTGTGACGGGCCACATATTCAGAACCCTTAGCTCATCAATTGAATTAGCTGGAAGGTGGGGGGGGCATGTAGTGCCTCTGGTCATGGACCCCCGTGTACAGACCAATGGGGTCCTTGGCTGACCTGATTTTCTGCAGAAAAAATTGGACTGTTTAATGTACATTTGCTGGTCCACTTTTTGCAAAAACAAGGATTTGTAGTGTAAAAAAATATGATTACAAAATCCTAAATCAAGGTAACCCCCCAGAAATAATTATATTAGCGTTTATCATATTTTTCTTAGATTGGCACTCATTATCGGCACTGTATAATCTGGTTTTCGGATTGGCCTGCTTACAGGTAAATGGAAAAGGTGCTCACTTTGATCTCATACACAGGTCAGATTTCAATTTCATCAACAGTTACTGAAACAGCAGTTGACACACCATGAGGTGCATTTATGTTCATAAGTAGTGATGGGCGAATTTGGGGCGTTTCGCTTTGCCGAATAATTCGCGAATTACCCGCGAAATTCGCAAAACGGCACCAGCATCTCTTTTTTTACGGTGGTGTCCTTTTTTGACGCCGGCGTCCGTTTTTGCGAATTTTCGCTGCGGTTTCACGAATTTATTCGCCAGCGTGAATTTATCACGCCTGGCGAATAAATTTGCCTATCACTATTCATAAGGCGCAACTCTAAGCTGAAATTGTGCCATGCAGAATTGTAATACTCATCCCTTCTTGTGCAGAGCAATAAAGCAAGATTGATACAAACATTAGACATAATAATTCTGGGTTTAAATCCTCATGCACTGTACTCATTATTCTCTCATTAAACTGTAGGAAATGCATTGCAGCCTTGGTCATCAAATATTGTTTGATATAGAATTGTTTCTTTAGATAAAAAGACATTAAGAGGTTAACTAAGGTTGCATATCCTCCAGTTTATAAATAGAGGTATATATATATATATATATTTATATATATATATATATATATATATGGGCAAATTTACTAAAGGGCAAAGTGACTAACGTGGGCAAAAATTCACCAGCACAGGAGATAGACTCCAGAGGTACTTCGCTCCCTAACGCCTGGCGAATTTGCGCTCTGGCGAATGGACGTTCCTAAAAAAAAATAGTTGAAAATTTTTCTAAGTCCCAAAAAAGTATTTTCCTTTTTCAGGGTGATAGGCTGAAAAAGAGCGTAAAATTTTTTGGGAGTAACTGGCTTCCCCCTTACATTTCTTAACATATGGCACATAAACTATACACTGGGCTAATGTGTAGGGCAATATAACAACATTATTTTTAGGTTTTATTAAGGTTTCCCGGGCTTGTGTAGTGTAATGTATTTGCTACAACATATACGTCCATTCAACTTGAACTTCCCGCCGTATGCAAATTAGCCAATGCTAGCACAACTCTGCTTCGCTTGGCGCAGTAACGCTAGTGCAACTTTGCCAGCGTTCAGCACCCTGGACGCAACTTCGGATTTTAGTGAATTAGTGTTGTCCTGGTGAATCTAAGCCTGACGAAGTTTTGCGCTGTGAGCAAAGCCGTCGCTGGCGAATTTTTGGAGGTTAGTGAATTTGCCCCAGAGTATTTATGACTTAACTAAATAATGATTGAAGCATTGATCATGGTGGGCTCACTGCACGTGCAAAATACACACATATTAAAGAGCAAGCAGTAGTATGTAGCCTTATATAAAACCCAACAGCAGGCTCAGAGGAAGGAATGGTGAGAAAAAGAGAGAGAAGATGGAGAAAAGAGGTGCTGGAAAACATATGAAACACTCTTCTCAATGAAAAAGAAGTGTTTACATTCGTATTCGAACTTAAACATTCTGTATATTTTTTTACTACCAATTATTCCTAAAATGCATACATTCCGCTTAAATACTTATTTTCCAATATTTGTATATGAATTGGTTTGAAAGAAAACGACTTTCCCAGTTTAACGTGGAATAAAATTCAATCATTTTTCTGTATTCCAAATGATTTAATGCTTCCCAGCCAGCTGCATGCACAAGGCGTCAGATGCAGAAAGTAAGTCAGACACTAAAAATAAGTCTTAACATAAAGCTATATACCTGCTGTAAATTGCTCTACAAATCTGCTTAATGCAATTTTTAAACAGTTTCAAAACACTGCAAAAGAAAGGATATGTGTGCAATAAAATTTTATAAGACTGGTACCCAAAAGTCATTCACCTTTTAAATACAGTATATAAACACAGTGAGAAAGTTATGTTGTCTGCTTACCTGATTAATGTATTCCATACAGTCCATGTACTATTTAAAAGTGTCACTGTATAGCTAACACTGTTAAAATACCTACACGTTAATCATGAGAATACCCTTAAAATATATTCAAAATATGCTCATGAAATTTGCATTTACATCTCTTGCTGTGCCATGCCTGTCTATAACATCACTAACATTTCCCATCTCCCAAGAAATCAGAATGTAAAAATTCACTCATTTGCAATTGACTTCAGTAAAGTGTTAAAGTGCTAAGGACCCTTAGTTTGCAATATATTAAACATTTCCGTCTAGCCCATGGGCAGTGCAAATGACATTTGTAACATAGTGCCTTCTGTGGCATAGAAAATGTAGGTGCAGACCACTCAGAGTCCTGTTTTTAACAGCTGTCTTGGGTATATTTGCAACCATGTAATTTGGCATAAGAAGAAATTCCTTGTATGCAAGACGAAAGGTGCAAAGAGCAGCTCTTGATCTCTGGATGGTTCTACTGTCATGGAGCATTGTGGGAAAAACCACAAGGGCTAATTTGAGTGCAACTGCAGTGTGCAATTTCCATGTTTTCACCTGCAATGCAACAAGATGGTGACGTAAATGACGCAATTGTGGCTGATGACCTAAAACATGCAAAGTTGTTGGTGCACTTGACCGTGTGCTCAGTTCAGCACATGAGGCTGGTGGTGCCATGCAAAGGAAGGTCAAGGTAGAATGCCCGTGTCACGGCCTCTGTCCCAGGTAGAGGCTGGTGCAAATGCGAAATCTTTTTTCTTGTTTGTTCACAACTCTAAAGATTTCGCATTTTAGAAGCAAATACTTGATGAATGGTATTATTATGCACAACTATGAGTCTAGAGCTATACAACCTCAACTGCTTTTGCGGGCCATGAATTATAAATACAGCTTTTGGTAAATGCTCCCTATTGTGCTAACACAACCTCAATCCTTATGCCATTTTCAAAACATTCTCAAAACAGCACCAGTTTTGACCCTGTGTACTTACTTATACTTGTATTTTAAAGCACTTTTTGATGAGACATACTGTGCCAGGTCTTAGGACTTAGTGGGTTTACATGGTCCAACAACAGCTCTTGAAAAGGCACTGTGTGGCAGTTTTACTTATATGGTGCACGGAATCTGGCTGGGTAATCAAAGATGGCCGGGAGATGCTGGTGTGCTCAATCTTAATCATATGCTGGCCTTTACTCATGGCAGAACAGAACTTGTGGCTTGAGTAGACAAGGAAGGTAAGTATCTCTAACTATCCAACAAGTAAGCTATATGAAATAAAGGGGCCACCTATAATTGACTTTTAGCAGATACTTAGATACATTTAATATTTCTTCAGTAAATGAATGTGATCTAAAGTTTTGGTATGTGATTTAACATTGAGTGAAGGCTGGATTTGGCCATTTATGCCCATATATTTATATATATGAAGGGACCCATAAGTAAAATGGTCCTTTGGCTTCATGCCCCTACCAGTGCCTTATTTCCTTGTTGCTGGGTTAAATCTTATGTAACGCTTTGTACCTTATTTTGCATAGCTATTTCATTGGCCCTAGGTTGATGACCATATCCTGCATCACTGTAACAAAGTGCTTTGCAGGGGGAGGTCCTTCCTTTTTGGCCTGCTGCAGTTGATCTGGGTGGATGATCCATTAAGCCTGGAGTCAAAAAAGGCCCCAGAAGTGTTAGGCCCTAAAGGGACAACCCCTTTAGAGAAGTTAGGGTACAGGGACCCCGTGAACGAGGTGAAGCTAGTGTGCAGGATAGCCACTGTTATAGCACTCTCTAGAGTAAGTCAGTGAGTCTTAGCTAGCAAAAGCAGCTTCAAGCTCAACCAAGGAGGATAGAAGGGAGAAGCTCACTCCCAGGCCCTGCTTTTCTGTAGTGAAGGTTATTGTTCTATCCCTGTTCCACGTCTACTGTAGAATATTTGGTCCACATGAGGTACTGACAACCTGGAAGGTGTATACTTCAACTTCCCATGCTTTTCCTTCAGTGGTGCCATTTATACTGTGTCTGCTACAAATTTCATTGTACCTGCCATTTACTGATTTACCTCATGTATGAGTATTATCAACCCTGTGATGCTTTTTAATTTAATAAAGCCTGTGTGACTGTTTTGCAAAGAACCCCATTTTCTATTCATTCATTTTTCCTCACGTGATCTTTTCACTTAGCGAAAGCCCATCCGGTTGAAAGAGGGTCCAGTGCAGCCCATGCTCTACCCCTTTCTTATTGTTTTATCTCACTTTTGTTTAATCGAAAAAAATCCTATGGTTTTTGTTATTTCTTGAGTAGTAAGGGACACTTAAACTACTTCATGTTTGATATTTCCCAGGGCAAAGATAGAAGAAGTTTATTTAGCAGGGGAATTGTCTTGGCACTGGGACTTATCTACCCATGCCTCCAAAGAACCACAATGGGGGCAAATTCTGCGAGGTGTAAATTCACTACCACTATGCTAACTCACTAAAAGGCAAAGTTGTGTCTCTGCAGCCAAATGCTGGTGAAGTTTCGCTAGTGTTAATTCAGCACTGCAAGCATTTATTAGCGATCTTTCACTAGTGTTCAAATCTGCCTAGCGAAGCTTCGTTAGTACTCTTACACTTAGGTCAATTTGAATAGGGCGGGTGCAAATAGGTCATATAGGCATCTTTATTAGAGATGTAAGTTAAAATGCTTGAAGCGGCTCCTTATTAATAAACATGTTCAAGGAAGCAAAATAATGAATAAAGAGATCATCTAATGCCGTAGACATGAGCCCACCCTAAAACAAATGTGGTATGCCCTCAAATTGGTTATAAAAAATTGTTAACACAAAAATCTTTTAAAGTTAGGACTTTTGAAGGCAATCCCTCTTTAAAAAATGAACAAACACCAGCTTTTTCTTACAACTTTTATGAGTTTCGGGGACACAGGATATGATGTCACTGACAGATTGAGG
The DNA here is from genome assembly GCF_017654675.1 of Xenopus laevis. Lineage (NCBI taxonomy): Eukaryota > Metazoa > Chordata > Amphibia > Anura > Pipidae > Xenopus > Xenopus laevis. The sequence goes on along the minus strand of NC_054377.1, from coordinate 63,769,862 downwards.
AGGATGAAGCTTCATTTTATCAGTTCGCCAAGTCTTTGCTGGTGAAGGAAAATCTGGTGAAAAAGGCAACTGTAAAATTTGCAGTTAGTGAATTTGCAGTGCAACAACCGTTCACCTGTGCAAAAATTCGCCTGGCAAATAGGGCGCGAAACTGCACAAGCAAATTTTTGCTAGCGACGGTCACTTCACAGTTTAGTTAATCTGCCCCATGGAGTAGCTTCAAATTTCCTGTTTACCCCTTTAGTTCAAGAAACAGCAAAAACCAGAGTTTTTTGTTACAATAGGCAAAAAGCATGTTCAGCACAAGCCCTAATTATTGAACTCATGTTAAACAAGGGGGGCGGGTTAATGTTACCAACCAATTTTTTTTAAATAAAATGCAGAAAATAATATAATTTTGCCATTACTTGCAAAATAAAAAGGAGTACTCAATTAAGTAAGCGATGTTTAGCTCAAACCCAATCCAGCATTCTAAACATAAAGACAAATTGTCTCTTTAGCTACAAATTCATAATAAACAACTCATCTGATAATTTTTATATATTTCTTTTTCAATTATTTAACCCCCGACATACACACAAATTGAAGAGGCTTGTTTTACATTACTGGGTTATCCCCCTCCTAAAAAGTTTACCATTGGACTATTTTTTATGCCAATATTCAATGCTGGATACTGAAACTATAGCAAACTGCTATACTGTACATGGGGAGAACTTTTTGTGATATTCCCACACATTTTTATCGAAGTTAAAGGTAGATTTGTTCTTTTGTCATTCATCCTTTTATTTTTCAGTGAATCTATTCTTGATTCTATACTTGAATAACATTTATAACTACTCCTAACTCAAATATTCAGACTTTATCAGGTTTAGACTAGACTTTATCAGGTTTGAGAATTCATTTAAATGTTCAAAGCATGGATCAACTTCATAGGTCTAAGGAGAATAAAAGTGCTAAGATGCTGTACCCCTTCATATTTTATCCTGTGGTACTCACCAGCATTAAACTAATGGCCTTACTGTAACTTTTCATATCATATTCACATCACTAGCTATGTATCCATAATATACACCAAAAAGTGTTTAAGCATTCACAGTATTACAAATGTGTATTTATTCTAGTTAAACTGGTAATTGCCAAAACAGTAAAATGGTTTAGGCCCAGGAACTCTATGGAAATTTCCTGTCCAGATAATTCTGGCAGTTCATATACTATTGGTGTCTTCCATGGGGTAATCAAATACAGGTATGGGATCCATTATCCGGAAACCCGTTATCCAGAAATTTTTAGAATAGCTGTCTCCCATAGTAACCATTTCATCCAAATAATCCAATTTTTTTTACAAATGATTCTCTTTCCTCTGTTATAATAAAACAGTACATTGTACTTGATCCAAATTAAGATATAATTAATCAAAACCATCACATTGGGTTTATTTAATACTTACGAGATTTTCTAGTATACTTAAGGTATGAGGATCCCAATTATGGAAAGATCAGTTATCCGGAAAAATCCAGATCCTGAGCATTCTGTATAACGGATCCTGTTCCTGTAATATTATTTCATTGGCGTCCTCCACCCATCTGTTAACATCTTCATTTTTAAAACATGTTGGGGCACATTTACATAGGGTCGAAGTAAATTTTCGAATTAAAAAACTTTTTTTTTTTGGGTACATAGACCATCAAATAGGCCAAATTCGACTCGAATAGAAAATACTTTGAATATTCGACCATTCGAAAATCGAAGTACTGTCTCTTTAAAAAACTTTGACTTCGACACTTTGCCACCTTAAACCTGCCGAATTGCTATGTTAGCCTATGGGGACCTCCTAGGACCTATAGGCAAAATTTGGCTAATTTTTAAAAAGTCTAAGGATTTTTTTTGAAAATTGTTCGATTGATTAAATCGTTGGAATCGCTCGATTCGAACTATTTCACCGACTGGTCAAACCATTTTACTTGGACTGAAAACTGCCAATCAAATTTTGCCTATTTGATGGTCGAATTTCGAAGTTTTTTAACTTCGAAATTCGACCCTTGATAAATCTGCCCCGTTGTGTAAGGGTGCACTAAAATGACATCTCTACATTTTGTAGGACTCCTATATATTATGTGTTTAGAGGTGTAGAGGACATAGGTACATACCTGTCAAAAGATGTGGTGTGGTAAATGATAGTGGACACACCTAAAAAACATAAATAAGTCAAGAGCCAGGCCTTGTTCTTTCTTTCTCTTGCACCGCCTCTTAGGAAAATGTGAAACATGACACCAAAACCTGAGGATGTAAGACTGAAAAGTCAGTATAAGAGATACCGAGGAAGGATCATTGGTCTGTGTAGTGCTGGATCCTAAGTTAAGATGCTTTCACAGCACTAGATATCTATTACAAGGTGCTAAGAAGCCCTGTCTTCCTAAAAACGGAGTAGCAATCACCAGTGCTAGAGTTAGTGGTAGATATTGGTCCAACAAAGAGTCAAGACACTGATATTGTAAAAATTTTGCATTATCATGTTCATATTAAATGCATATACATTTTAAAATAGCTGTTTAATAAAAGAGGCACCATTTATTTAAGAACATTATTCAATATTTCGTGTCAAGTGTTAATCTTCGACTAATGATTCGGTTACACACCTCCTCCTACGCTACTATGAGATCCCAAATATAAATCTGAATTCTCTGAAATAGACGGCGGCATTTGGGCAAAAGGGGCACTTTAAGATACTTTCACCCAGCATTTAGCGCTAAAACGTTCTGGTCAGACCTTTAATATCTGATCTCCCCGAAAGAATCCTCAATATTCACAAATGCATAAGACAAAAATATCACATTAGGTTCTTCTATATTCTGTATAATTAAAATCTCTGATAGGATTTTACCTGCTTATTTGTGTGTCTATTTGATGTATTTCAACAATAATAATTTCTTGCTACGGTGTTCCTTTCTAAAAAAAAAACAAAAAACAGTTAAGGACTTACATTTGCACAATTTTAACCCTGCTTGTGCCAACAATATCTTGTGATAGATGAAATATCTGAATTTGCAAGAGGCTATTTGAGACACTTTTGGAAAGCAACATGTTTCATCTGTAAATCTATATTAAAATCAAGAGATTGTGAATCTTAAGCAATTATGTTAATTACAATGCATGCAGATCTTGCGTTTCACCTCCTTTCATCTGAAAGTTAGGGGTTAAACTACATTTCTAGCCTGCTGTATGGACACACAATTTAGAAATGGAAATAGACCAGAAACAAAATTAATGCAAATAATGTGATGATTTTTTTAGCTTGATTAGCCAAGCCAATGGAAAATTCTAGAAAACGTATACAATTATTTTAACTGTCATAGCCTGGCAATTGTAATTGACATGATTTGTACAAGATGCAGTGTAATAACTGAATATATTAAAAAAAATCTCATGGCTTGATTACCAGGAGAACATTACTAGTGCCACAGCATTATTAACAACACAATTATCATGGCATCCCTAGGACACGCTCTTAGCACTTCAATGCATTAGCAAACCTTTGCTAACGAAGAAAAAATTAAAGAACAGCAAAATTCAAAGCACCAGTTGTACCCAATATCATTAAAAATTTATAAAACTTCCCCTGAACATGACAAGTGTTTGGTTTAAATGAAGATCAGCCATAAGCAGAAAGCGAAAAGCCTTGTTTTTTTTTTGCTTTGTCTCCTTCTCTCTTTATATTTTTTTTTTCTTCTCCTCAGACCTCCCCCAACAAACACTACCTCAATCCAGCTGAAATATGTAACCATTACAGAGTGACAGTTTGACACACAATGACCTGTCAGAACATTCATCTCTCAATGTTTTATTTTAGTGAGGAGCCAAACTGCAGAAAAAATAAGCAAGTTGTTTCAAGGCTTGGAATGAGATCAAACATTTCTGGCATCCCCACTTACCAGACCTTTGATTTACAATAGATCTGTCAGAGGCTGATTAGACAGTGTGTTTAAAAACCTATAGATGTTTCACAATTGCACAAACTCTCTCCCCTTCCGTTAGGAGGGAGCATCCTGGCCTTCTGTCTGCATGAACAAGCAAAGCTGGATTATTTACTGTAAAAAAAACCTTGCATTACATATGGCTGTTAAAAGGAAAAAAATATATACGCATATATGAAAAATGTGAAAATGTATTTTTTGCATCTATAAAACTCTTTGGATTGCTCCCCTTCTTTGCTGACCCAAAGTCTTGGAAGCTGCTTGCTACTGAAAAGTGTCTGGCACCAAAAGTAACTAAAACAGATATGGGACTTGTTATACAGAATGCTCAAGACCTGGGTTTTTTTGGATAAGGGTATTTCTGTAACTTGATTTTATTAAAAAAATTATTTAAACATTAAATGAACCCAATGGGATTGTCTTCACACCAACAAGGATTCATTATATCTTAGTTGGCATCAAGTACAAGGTATTGTTGTATTATTAGAGAGAAGAAGGAAATACATTTTAAGAATTTTAATTATTCGATTGAAATTGAGTCTACGGGAGATAGTCTTCCGGTAAATCTAAGCTTTCTACATAACAGGTTTCCAAATAATGGACCCTATACCTATAATTTTAATTGTTGAGATTAATCAACATGCAAAAGTAAGCCACCTTATCTTGGGCTGCCACAAGCTCCTTGTACTTTAACCATCTATAAAGATAGTTACATAGTTACATAGTTAAATTGGGTTGAAAAAAACAAAGTCCATCAAGTTCAACCCCTCCAAATGAAAACCCAGCATCCATACACACACCCCCTCCACTTTTATTTTTAAGCAGGTCTCATTATTATTATAATCATAATTATTCAAGTCCTGCGTCCTAGCTAAAAAAACTTGCTCAAATTATTTGAGTTTTCGGGCAAAACCCTCCAAAAAAAAAAAAACATGAACAAGCAGGCTGTTAACCTCTTAAAATGGTTCAAGGGACCTCTGCCATGATCTCAACAGGTTTGAGGTGGTGTATTTTTGGATTCATGCTATTTCCAGGATTGGGGTATAATATATATATATATTTTTTAACTCGATTACTCGATTAACGCAAAGTTTTTTATTAAAAAATACAACTTGGAAACTCGATTTTTTGTGGAAAAAACAACTTGCACATTAATAAATCTGCCCTCAAGTGTAATATTTAATCTGGACCCTGTGCTATCCATCCAAATACAAGTAGAATTTGCAAATAAAGCTCACCCTCTAAACAAAATGTTCATATACATATGAAGATCTATGTAGAAGCAATATTCATTTACATGTTACAGGTAGGCAATCTTCATTTGCAAATTAAAGCCAAAAACCTGGGAGACCTGGAGAAGTTTCTTTAGATGCAAGAAATGTATGCAAATTGGTTGCTAGTATGAGGGTTGCCAACCCCAGACACGCTTCAACAGACTTTGGTTAACAGTTATGTGTAGTGGTTAAATACATAAATAACTTCAGAATCTATGCCAAATAAATAAAATCAGTTGATTATTTTTAAAATTAAATATAACCTGAAGTTAAACTGTTCCACTGAATGTACCAAGAAGCTCTCCAAAGCAGACATAACAAACTTAATTAAAGATACCCGTCCAATGAGAATCCCTACCATTGCTATTTCAGTCATTTAAATTCCATGTAATATGGTGACAATGCTGTTATCAAAAATAAGAAAAAAATAATATAGTACGACTTTAGATGATAGCTAGAAGAAATATGCCTACTCCCTTAAGTGTTGATCACCAGAGAAAAGAACAGTGTGCACAGTACCATCACAATTTTTATTGAAGGGGCCTCATGCTTTGATTGGTTCGCTGACCCTGAAAAAATTGTATCAAGCAAATTCCTTCCTAGAAGCACAGTACCATTTTTAATATCAATAATATCATATAAATCTAGGCCATATAAAGGGGCGTAACTACAGAGGAAGCAGACCCTGCGGCTGCAGAGGGGCCCAGGAGATATAGGGGCCCCATGAGGCCCTAAATAATGAGCAATTTCAACATAAACTGGTAATAAAAGGACAAACACTGGTTATGTTGGAGTTCCTAAACTTAATTTGCTGTGGGGCCCACTAACATCTAGTTATTCCACTGGCCATATACCATACGTGAGTGTGATGGCACAGGGATGATCAAATGCTGTTGTTCCACTTATTCTGGACAATGGCTCGAGCACTTGGGTAGTAAGAGTAAGTGTAGAGAAGCTGCAGTTCATCTCCCCTTTCATCTGGCAAACACCATGCTTCCACCTACATGGTACATTGGCAGATAACATGGGATCCAACATGATCTGTTGAACCTGACCCACTAACTTTGTTGAAATGGCCAAACCAGCCAACTAAATCTGGCCTTGTACAGTCAACTTTATATAGGTAGCTCTGCTTAGGAGATACATCAGTGTTGGTTCAGGGTGCTGTCAGCATGCAGGGAAGACAAGGCCCTCTGTAATTGTTGCACAACTACGTTGTGTATTAGGTGGAGTCTCTGCTCATAATCTACTTTAACTTGATAATGGTAAGAACTGTAGCATCAGGTACAGGGATAGGGGGTTCTCTATTTTTTGATAATGGAGGAATGTAATAAAAGTCAGTAACGGAAAAAATATTCACAATGCGAAAAGTTATGCCTTTGTGTGAACAAATTTTCCTTTGCGCAAATTTAAAAAAGCTTTTGCGAACCTGGAAACTGTATAGCGACCACTTCCAACAGGGGGATGAAGGTTTGCGAAGTTTATAGTTTGCGCCAGTGCGCAGTGAATGTAATAAAACTTCTTACTGAAAAAGTTGTTATGTTTGCTCCAAAAGATTACGACACCTTCAAGCACGTCTTAAAAGTGGGCAATGCACAATTAAAATTTTCAATGCAATAAGGAAGAATATTACATTGCGAAATGCAAATTTTTATTCTTATTTGTGCAAAATGTTTTGCTCTTTGCGACTTTTATTACATCCCCCCAGTGTACCAAAGTGAGGGCTAATTTTATCTATCTATCTATCTATCTATCTATCTATCTATCTATCTATCTGTGTGTCTGCCTGTTACCACTTTAACATACATAAACTAGAACTTCCTTGTACTAACAGAAAAAAACACAGAAGCCGAAAGATAATCCCCTATTATCTGTGTATAAGTTATTAGTGTAAGCAACATGATCTGTCATAAAACGCTGGCAATTAAAATCACCTGAAAACAGTTGTTTTTCTTTGCTGGTCAGTGAGTTTCCATGGAGATTGTCCAGTTACATAACTAAATTATAGCTTATGAGGCATCATTACCTTCTCCCCCTCCATATTATTGGTTGCACATACTGTTCTCCAGGTTGAAGCCTCCTCTTATGCATTGTCCAAAGAAATAATTGTTTATTTGCGATTATTGTATTAACACATTGAAATAGTCTATGAGGCCTACTTCTGTACTACAAACTTTAATTAGTCTTAAGAGATGCAGTAGAAAGAACTCTGGACTTAAAAAGACATTACTGCAAATCCCTATAGAAACTCACCACCAGAGAAGAGAGAGACAAATGTTTGTGGCTGCTGCTGGGTAACAATGCCCAAAGACACCAATTAAATTGTTATTGCTAATGATGGCAATATGACTTTGTGACATGTGCTGTTCAGACAATGCCTGGATCCTACATATTGTCATCAGCATAATACATTTACCGTGCTGTTTTTTTTCTAGTAAAATATCTTAACAATGTTTTGCCACTTACAGAACTTTCATTGTTTTTTTTCTGATAATATGGTTTGCACTCTTCCTTAAACCCCACTAGCCATCATTTATTAAGAGCATAATTTAGGAACTGGTGTTGGCATTAAGAAAAATACCTTTTTATTTCTGTGTGGCTCTCCATAACTAAGAACCTTTTTTTTTTTCCCCTTTGCCTTATGCACCAGCAAACATACTGATACAATTTAAAGGTCATGTTCTTTTCAAACTGACAAGGCCCTCCAAAATTTTGACGAGAGTCCTTCCAAGACTCGCACTATTTCAATGAAACGGAATTAAGTTAAGCACTCACTTCATGTGAGCTCAATCATGTGAACTGATTAGAAAATGTAACCATGGAAAGAGGTGATTCAAAGTGTGACGGACAACCTTTCACTGCTCGGAGATATTGTACTGATAATCAAGTAACATACACTGAAAAGAGTGGCGAGAGGCTTGCACATGTAATCACCATGGAAGGTAAAATTCCTCCTCCTTAAAAGTGAAAACAACGGGAAAACACAAATACTTTTATAAATATTAGACTTTATGTTTTGGCTCTTTGAGCAAAATGGTCCTAAAAGCTTTATAAAAAAAAAAAAAAGCCAACTTTTACAGATTACAAAAAGTTTTCTTTTCTTTCTTATAAAGATTTCTTACTTTACCCTGGTTCCTTTATCTGACAAAGTGGAATATGGCCGTGTTTGAACTTTTCTTATGTGCCAGAGGCATATCATTAATCAGAGGTGCAATCAATACATTTCATACATTTTAGACAGTATACCATTTCTGGGTTAATCTCTGAGTTATTTCTTTGGAATTATCTGTTATTCCAATATAAAAAAAAACAAGTTTAAAGTAGCAGCAATACATTAAAAACTTTTATATATAACAACATTGATAAACAATCAGGTGTTCTGTCAATCAAATGTTTTCTGCCTGAACAGTAGGCTCCATCTAATCTTAAGAATGCACTCATAATTTCCAAGCATTGGCCCAACAACTGATGCTCAGTATAGATCAAGGTCTTGAAACCTACTGTACTTCAGCTGTTGTTGCACTTCAAATTTAAAGGGGACCTGTCACCTGAAAAATGTATTCCAAATCTTTAGTCAAGCAAAATAAATTTTAATTTCACTATACAAATTATTTGAATCTTGTTTCCGTCGGTCTGGGAATTCATAATTATAGCAAGCAGGCAGGAGCCATTTTGTGGACACTGTTATTAAGACAAGCCTTGCATCATCTCAGAATCTTGTTTGTGCACCAGAATGGGGGACCTGATGTCCATCCCCATGCACTGGTTACACAAGTAAATAGTAAAGAGAACGGTGGAATGTGGGGAGAGCAGTGAGATCTAGGAAGTGCTGAATGGAAAGTGAAAGTACTTGCCTGCCCCGCCTCTATGACTAAGGCATAGAGGAGGGGCAGGCAATATTTGATTGACAGCTGGGATTTTTAAATAAGTTTACGACAGCTATGAATGCTTTAATAAAACAAAGAATTTGGGTTTCTTGTTTAATTTGAAAAGGACTTTTATTATACAGCTTTTTGTGTCTGGGTGACAGGTTCGCTTTAAGCAGCCACAAGGATTTCTTAGAGTATTTTAGCAGCACCTATGGGACCACAGCGTGGTGCTATAAATTGTTTTCCTTTTTCTTTTACCAAATGTGTATTTCTGATACTATGCAAATACACGTGTATCTAAACACCCATCAGCTCCCATACAATAAAATCTAAATGTAAAAGTAGCCAGTTGAGTAGGATTTGTTAAGCACAATGGCCTAGTTTATAGAAAAAAATTCCAGGCTCCAATTTTATCAACTGAACCACACGGTTTTTCTTGGCTTTTGATCATTTTCACACTGGCTGGCACACAATCTTACCATGCACTACACTTATCATTTAGAAGGGTATTATGGGAGTGTTTAACAGCAACTCACAGTGACCCTTGTCTAATCTTAGCTACAGGGTTTCTGACACAAATTTACTTCTCTTTGCAAGATGATCCAAGCTAAGCAGCTAAGATGCCAAAACATTGTAAAAATTCAGTAGCTGATACATTTAGCAAGATATTACACTGCCCCACCATATTAAATGATCCCCCTTAGCATAATTAAATATCATTATTGACATCTATATAAGTATTTGGTTTGAAGATGCCTCATGCTTGACATAAAAATACTCAAATCCTTAATTTTTCCCATTACCCTACCACAAACTTCAGTTAATTGTTGCTCTTAAGCATTAGAGTACATCACCAACAGATGGGCAAATGACTTGTTCATTATAATAATAATAACGTACATGTACATGTACATATGTAGAATGGACTGTCTAATATGTGTCTTATTATTGCTCCACCTACAGGCCGGCTTTGAAGCTGTTATTTAATATTGCGTAATCCATTCCAGTCAATGGAGAAAATTCAAGCAGCAAGTAAGTTACAGCTAAGAAAAAACACGGAAAAAAAAAACTAAATGGATGAATGCCATATTTTCCCATAGCATTTACAAATGTTGCTTCCATTTAAATTAATTTTTTTTACACAGAGGTAAATCAATACACAGCTTGATAAATACACCTTTCTTACACTGTGATGCCTGGTGATGTATGGTGTACCATTTTTCTACACAGCATGATAAATAGGCCCCTCAATATTTTAGACCACACTTCAAGAACTGCATAAGGAGGTCACGGCCCTTTACATTACTTAAGAGACAACCAGTTGGCATAAAAATAAAGCCAAAAAATAAAGTACAGCAAATCATATTGTTTTTAAACTCTCAAATCTCAGTGGTGATGGTCCACATAAATGTGTTTACATTTGGGACAGGCAAAGGCACAACTTTAAATCAGGCAGAGGTCTGCCCATAATGTTCCATGACGCTCCTGCTATCAAAGTTCTTGCCTCACCCCATTATTTAATATTTGCAGAAACATGGGCTTAAAATGCAAACATTTTATTCAACAGGAGCATGGTTCTGTATATTTGACAAAAAACTACAAAAGCAACTTTTTATGACATCATTTTCAAGTGGTCTGTGAATTTACTCTATTTCAGATTATCGTACAGCTAATACACTGACTCGTGTAACTATCTGAAGATAAAGCAGTTTTAATCTTTCCAATCAAATGCATTGCTATATTGATATTGCATATTTATCCATGAGTTCTCTTTGTCTCATGATGAGTGACTTTTTGGTTAAAAAACTCCGAATGCAAAAACCATGAAAAATTTGTGATTTTTTATATATATAAAATTGGACATTTAAAAAATCATAAATTGTTTGGAATTTATTAAACCCCAAAGATGGAAAAGTTAGAATCAGTTAGTCCAGCATCTCAGACCTGTCAAGGTTGCATATAAGTCAATGGGAGAAGTCCATTTTTTGATGTGCGCTGGGTTGCCTTCAATACCCTGAAGTTTTCAGGCTAAAATCTGAGTTTTCAGGTGAAAAAATGGTGAAAATCGGATGAAAAATCTGATTTGTTTTTCGCGCAAAGCAAATTTTCGGTAAAATGTAATAATAAATAAGCCTAAAACCCCCGAACGGTTTGATTGTAGCAGAAAATATTGAGATCAATTCAGACTTTGATAAATAACCCCCTAGCTCTGGTCATAAAAGTCCAGCCATTATTTGTAAAAAAAAAAACAAAAAAAAACACCCTTCTGGATCCTTCTAAAATGTTGAATTCCAGCTCTCATCATAATAACCTCTAGAGAGACCAGCTGCAATCCTAAATGTGAATGTGTTCTTGGACACTGCTGCAAAGATTGACATTTCAAGATCTGTCAAGTCAAGCTCATATGGTAGTTGTAAAATTATTTGCAAAGCCTTAGCAATGCTTGTGCAATGACAGGGGGTTGAGTGGTCAAGACAGCAGCTATTCTATTAAACATGTACAGAACAAGCACCCGCATTCAGCTGAAATTGTTCTCTCAGCATCACAGGCAACGAGCATGTAAGTGTGTAATGGTATAAATACTATGTGGTAGCTTAAATTGTGTATAATAATGTGTAGCTTTAATTTGACATATTTATTTCACTTTAACTGTGATCTTGGAAGTTGCGTATTATCATTGGTGTTTATAGTTCAATATGTACTGTTAAAATGTGTATCTTAACTGCCTAGTAAAATGTACCTGCTGGAAATGCTCCATGTGGGATAAATATAGCAAGTACAAGAACATGTTAGAAAATATAATAATTGTTATTAATGGAAAAATATGAGCACAACAAATAGCTTGGAGAAATAATTTTCCCGTCCCATATAGTAAATACAGGTATGGAACCTGTTATCCAGAATGCTTAGGACCCTGGGTTTTCTGTTGTTTTCATACCATACCATAAGTCTACTAAAAATCTTTTAAAAATGAATTAAAACCAACAGGATTGTTTTGTCTCTAATAAGGATTCATTAGATCTGAGTTTTACTATTACAGAGCAAAAGGAAATTATTTTTTATAAATCTGATTTATTTGATTTAAATGGAGTCTATGGGAGATGGCCTTCCTGTAATTCGAAGCTTTCTGGATAACAGGTTTCTGGATAACAAATCCCGCATATGTATTTTGAGCAAATAGTGACTCAATGGCCAATGGAAAAAACATATTGCATTTTGTTGTTTGTGGTTGTGCACAGTGTATGTAAAAAATATCTTTTGCCCAATGTATAATTAAAATTCCCAATGTTATAAACATTATTATATGGGGGGGTTAATTCCTATTTCTAAAAATATTTATTCTGTTTGCATCTTTTCTTACATATCACTCATTAGGCCTCATTTATGGACACCATGGTTGCAATTGATGGAATTCCAAGGAACACAACGTTGCACCCCTTTTTTTGTGTTATTTCAGTGAGGGCTGCTGTTTGCGCCTTGTTCAGAATCTGGCACAAATTGCAATGTACATCACTGTGAGCGAAAAGCAACCCTGTAATTATTTTATGCATAAGCTAAGGGACATATCAGCTGCCCCTCCCAATATTATTACAGCGTTATAGACATAGAAAGCTGCAAATGAGGCCTCTAGTGTCTTGTACAGGTGCTTTCTCACATGTTATAGCTTTGCCTGTTGGGATTGGCAGTAAATATTAGAAAATCCAGGAAGTCTATGCTTTGACCAGAGTTCTAGCTAAGCTCAATTGGGAAAATTGTATAGGCCACAGAGAATTTAGTATGTAAACACATAATGCAGCATTTGCTCGGAATGATTTCCCTGCTTTACATAGCTCTGGTTATATAAAATTGGCACTCACACCTCAACAAAAGCACCTATTCTTATACTAATGAGCATAACGTAGTTGCTATTGACATCTTATGATATTACTATTTATCTATAACAACAATTTAACCTAAAATTGCATAAAAAAGTGCTCTAGTTCTTCTTTTGTGGGTTCTATTATTTAGTAATCTGGATTCACACTACCGTTATGTAAAGCAGCCCTCTCGTTTTATGGATGTATTCAAAACCTTGATCTAAAATAATAAATGTTCCATTAAAGAAAAAAATTCAATGAAACCGATTAGCTGTTACAAGGAATACAACCCATTAATATTCTTCACTTTCCACCCCTCAATTTTCACTTCACTCAGTAAACAGACATAACCTGCAATCAGCTTGTAACCAAACTTTTTATTCAATACTGTAAGTGACATTATATAAAATAAATTAAAGGTTCAAGTACAAATTAGTGATTTTTCATAAAACCTGTGACAAATACTGTCAGAAAAAATTACATATTTATCTTCATCAAAAATATTGTAAAACTTAAAGAGTCCTCGGATCACTCTACTTGAATTCTATATTTATTGTGTCATTAAAAAGTAATTTCAAGTTAAAATCCATTAACGCTGCTAGATCATAGGTATGTAATGCAATTATTTATGCTTTAAATTGGGAGTTTAGAGAAATACATTTTTAAATTATAACAGTTGCGATTTTTGATTCGGAAGAGTGTGATTCTATCCCTGCCAGGCCCAATACAAGTGTCTCTAAAAAAACAGAGATGGCAAAGATCAGCTCTTAAACTTTTTCTTTTGAATGATAGGTTCCTTTTCTGTCTATTGCCTCTGTTCTGGGTTCTGCTTCCCCATGCTATTTTTGGTTAAAATTAAAATAAAAGTTTCTGCCTGCTTCTGCTTTGTCCCTGATGAGGAGGTAAAGGGCACTAAGGAACCTAGTACTGATTCTTTCACTTTTCTACTAATTGGCAAATGTTTAGGTCCAGTGACCCCAAGGTTACTCTGACATGTATAAATCAATGTACTGATTTTACAGAATATAGAAGAGCAAGAATTATATATACAATTGCAATTCTGCAATTATGTGAAAACAGAAAGCTCTGTGATAGCATAATTCCTATTACCGTCCCAAAGCATGCTGGAAGTTGTTGCAACAGCTTAAAAAGCATGCTGAATTGCCCTAATAAAAAACCTTAATTTAGGAAGATAACGCAAATATTATTTTATTACTGGTGAAAAGTAGACCCCCTCCTGCTCCCTCCCATTGACTTGAATGGTAAACTCTTGACACACCAATATACTAGTAGTGGTGCTGTCAGGCATTTCCCATTCATGCCAGCGGGAGGTGGCAAGAGGGCAATTTTGGATGCTTTTGAGCTGACTTAAAAGCCTCATTTTGCCATCAGCTTCACAGAAGTAAACTGTATATGCAGTTACCCTTAAATAACATTAAATCAGCAAATCAGAGGCAAAACAATGTTTGTAATAATATCATAAATCAATAAGGTTCATTTCAAAAAGCCCCAATTGCAAGTGTTAGAGCTCTATTGTGCCCCTTGGTGCTCATTTACCCACCACTTGTGTCTGGGCCATTGCCTTTCGCTGCACTGCATTAAAAATCTGGTGCAAGGTACAAAGTGCAAATCTAGCAGGCATAAGGCAACCCTAAAAATAAAGTAAGCATAGGACACGATGCATCAGTCAGTGCTCCCTAATTTGGAGGATGAATGACATGCAATTAAAGGGATGAAAGCCTGCCATTCATGAATATAGAACTGATAAATGCAGACAGTGCTGTATTAAAAAAAATACAGGTAGCACCTGTGGGTAGTGATGGGCGAATCTACTTCGATTCACAAAATTCTGGAAAAATTTGCAAAAAGGCAAAAAATTTGCAAAACGCATTGAAGTCAATGGCCATCAGAATGATTCTGACTCGCAACAATTTTGAGACGAGCGACAATTTTTATACGCACGACTCTTTTGTGCAAATGCATTAAATTCAATGGCCATCCGAATAATTTTGATGCACGTCAATTTTTATGCGCACAACAATTTTTACACGTGCAACTCTTTTGTCCAAATTCATGGGCGTCTGAATAATTTTGACTTGCGATAATCTTGACAAGCAACAATTTTTTTTGTCGCAGCAAATTTTCCCACGGAATCCATGCCTGGAGAATAAATTTACCCATCACTACCTGTGGGTGCACCCGGTAAGCCAGTGTGCAAAAAAAAAAGGCCAGTAGGCGCTGTTCATCTGTCAGAATAGATATCTAGCTATAAAAAATGAATTAGAGTTAGGGATAAAAGATATTCAAGATATGGTCGAAGAAGTGGATACATCCAAGCACATTTTGTAAAAATCAAGAATATTCTCTGGAACCATGAATGTGACTGAGCAGCTGATGAGGACAACCTGAGAAGTACTCAGATATGCAAGCTAAGCGGGGGATACATCGTACGCCAGTTGTCCACCAACTTGGTGGGCCAATTTGAAATGATATAATCGTTTGAACCCAAGGAGAAAGAGTGCACGGAGACCCATCAGGAAAGAACAAATCAAAATGCCAATGCAGTCCATACCTGACAGGATTTTAAAACATACACAATTAATATCTGAATGTGTTTCAGACAGATATCTATGGGGCAAGAGCTATTGAGGGCTAAGTATACAGCAAATAAGCTGCCAAATCAGTCTTGAAGGGCCAAGTCAAGAGCTTTTATCAGCCAACTGTCTTTCTTGTTTACTCCCCAAGGCTCCACCCTCATAGATCATTACTATATAAACACACACCAGGCAACTTATCTACATCTCAGAAAGCAGGTAGGAATTAATTTTTACTGACAAAATTAATAATTTTTCTGCTGCCTTTTATGGTGAGATCCAATTATACAATGAAAATGGAATAAACTAAAGAACATGGAACAAAAATAAATCTGATTTAAGAAGGCCCAAATCAATAATATTTGAATAGCCCAATATATTTTGTGCATGTGGAGAGTGCATAGAGGTTCTGCATAAAATGTGAACATAGAGTAAGGGGTATTCAATACAAAAATGCCTTGGAGGAGGGTATATCTTCCATTGTCACATGATAGGTGCCCATTCAAATACATACAGTTCAACAATCAGTAATACCCACCGAGAAAAGCTA
This sequence comes from Xenopus laevis, assembly GCF_017654675.1. NCBI lineage: Eukaryota > Metazoa > Chordata > Amphibia > Anura > Pipidae > Xenopus > Xenopus laevis. The sequence continues at coordinate 63,753,747 of NC_054377.1, read as the reverse complement.
AAATGTTAAACAGTTGAAAACTCACATATTTATGAAAAGAGAATTAAAACATTTTGATCAAATAATTTTTTAAAAGATTGAGAATTGTTTAAAACATATATATTAATATCATACTATAAGTCAGTACAAACATACCAGACAAAAGGAAACAAAATTAGTTTTTTACTAAGTCTCTTCTATGTCCTCTTCATACAGAAAATGCCATCTCATGCAACATACAGTAGTTGTGTATGTTTTTTTATGGTGATGTTTGCTTGCATCTTTAACATAAAAATACATATATTCACCTCTTTAGTTCTCTTTCTGCAATTTAATATGCATTATGCACAATTTGGATTCACATTCTCATTTCTGTTTTTCAGGGGTTCATAAATATGTACAACCAAGCAAACAAATAGGCCATGCAAACCAGTCTGTAGGGCAGTTTAATGGATCAGCTGAAACATGGTTTGCTCATTACGGAACAGTTTCCAACTTTTTCTGTATGTGGCCCAGTTGAAGTGAACATTGAATAGAGAGGGCAACATTTTATTCACTGGAGATGTTTTACAAATAACAACAAATGCAACATTTAAAATTGCTTTGCACAAGGACGGCCAAGAAAATTTATCTCAAAATTCTTCAGAAAACAAAACAAAAAAAAATAAGACGATTGATGTTTTTGAAGAATTTTATGCAGTTATTTCTTTTCTTGCCATTAAGATTGGACGCCATTGATATACAGTATATGTCTCCAATGAATGTCTTGAGATGCTAATGCACAAAACAATTTGTCCTGATGATCCATAAATCGACACCTGCTCACAGACTGAGATCTGGATGAGCACCAATCCATTTCATGGAAACGTCAGAAGTTAATAACTTTCTAATGTTACCACACAGAGCTGAGATTTTAATTGATCATTTCCATTACAATCACACAGAGACATCCAGTCACCTAGAGTTCCACTGGGTAATATTAATATCATTAAAGATTTCAAGTAAACAAAGTAAAGTGCTCTGATTTTAAGTTCATACGGCACAAATGCATTCCCTTAACAATGAAATACACAAGGCTACAGGCCATAAGCCAGTTGAAAGCTTTGAAATAAAAAAAAGTCAATAATTAATGATGTCTCACATATTTCAAAAAAGAGTAAGGTGAATATATACTGTATATATATATATATATATATATATATTTTTTTTTAGATATTTTGTAAATTATTTTCTGTGTTTGGTTGAATTATTAATAGTAATGCCTTCCCCAAATGAAAGGTTTGATATTAATAAATGGGCTTGCACAAGCTGTTAAATTTTAATAGTCAAATGAAGTCTCAAAACAACTTGGCACTAATATAAAAGTTACATAGCACAGAGCTAGCACTTTCCGGTCATAGCAAGCTGGAAGGTGTAGTCCAGCAATATCAGGGTTATATTTTTTAAATGACACAAACTACTACACATAGTGGGACCAACATAAGAAACAAAGAGTAGTAACCAACAAGTATAAAAAGCCAATCGCAGTATTACTGTAATGTTGCAAATGAATTAAATAGGTCAATTAAGGAAAGGTGAAAGATTACTACTAATAGCAGTATAAGTGAAGTGGAGAAGGACCATTTATGGTAGTGAGAATAAAATGGTGGGGGACTTTTACTAATGCCAATATAAAAGGGAAGTATCGCGGAAATTTAATACTGTATTAGCTTCATCATACTGAAACAAGAAACTTTCTAAACACAAACAATTAAAAATTCTGTACCATTTCTAAAATAATCAAGTTTATCTTCACTATCCCTCTTTCAGCATCTGTTTCTCTTCATTCGCTCTTCGTGTCAGATAAACAATTAGATCCAATATATCTTATATGGGGGCTCATTTTGCCTAGAAGATGTATTAGAGCTTACTCTATTAACATCACCAGAAATCTTGTCTCTCTACATGCAGAATTTTGTTAGACTTTGTTTGTACTGGAATCAGTTATTTGAGTGAGCTCTAATTCATCTGCTAGGAAAGGAAGCCCCCCCCCCCCTATAAGATATATTGGACTTTCAATGACTGACACCCAAGAGATGCTGAGAGAGGGAACATAGTGAACATTAACTTGATTATTTCAGAAACGGAAAATAGTTTTTAATTGATTGTATTTAGAAAGTTTTTTTTATTTCAGTTTGCGTAAGCTTATATTAAATTTTCATTTTCGCAATAGTTCCTCTTTAAGGTGCTGATATAGAAAGCATATTTAAGGGGATGCCCTAACACTGTTGGCCCGCTGGCTCTATAACAAATAACCCACCTTGTGGGTGATTTTACAGACCAGAGTTAACTACAGACTAAGTGACTCCTCCCCCCATCCTCTCTCCCCCTATTATTCTTCCATTCCCTCTCTGAGACAATTGTTTGGGAGGCTGCTTCAGCAGTGTTCCTCTCTTTTTTACTTTTGTTACATTAGTGAGGAATTATATTCTATACAGCAAGGATATATATATACAGTCATATGAAAAAGTTTGGGAACCCCTTTCAGCCTGCATAATAATTTACTCCACTTTCAACAAAAAAGATAACAGTGGTATGCCTTTCATTTCCCAAGAACATCTGAGTACTGGGGTGTTTTCTGAAAAAAGATTCCGTTTTATGAAATTTAATCAAATGTGAAAAACTGGCTGTGCAAAAATTTGGGTAATTTTGCTAATTTGAATGCATGTAACTGCTCAATACCGATTACTGGCAAAACCAAATTGGTTGGATTAGCTCGTTAAGCCTTGAACTTCATAGGCAGGTGTCTCCAATCATGAGAAAAGGTATTTAAGGTGGCCAATTGCAAGTTCTGTTTGACGCTTCTTTGAAGAGTGACAGCATGGGATCCTCAAAGCAACTCTCAAAAGATCTGAAAACAAAGATTGTTCAGTATCATGGTTTGGGGGAAGGCTACAAAAAGCTATCTCAGAGGTTTAAGCTGTCAGTTACAACTGTAAGGAATGTAATCAGGAAATGGAAGGCCACAGGCACAGTTGCTGTAAAACCCAGGTCTGGCAGTTCAAGAAAAATACAGGAGCGGCATATGCAGAGACTATTTTATTATTACATAGAAAAAGAAAATCATTTTTAAAAATTTGAGTCATTTGAATAAAATGGAGTCCATGGAAGACGGCCTTTTCGTAATTCGGAGCTTTCTGGATAATGGGTTTCCGGATAACAGATCCCATGCCTTTTCTGGTATAGCAATACATATATATTTATTTGTTTTTATGATGGAATTTTTTAATTGAGTAGGCTGGCCAGCCACTACTTGTTATTACTGTTGAATAAAAGTATATGATTTACTGATAACCTCAGTTCAAGTGTGTACTGCCATTACAATCACTTGTGGGTGTAAACTGATTATGGATTCTATTGAGACACATTGTTTTGTTATTTTTTGTAATGTTATAAAAACATTTATTATCCTTACTTTAAAAAATACTGCTGCCTACTAAGTGATGTCAGGGGGGTTGCCCATACTTTGATATACAACATTGTCTAATATACAATGGTGACAAATACAATATGTCTTGCAAGAGTATGTTTTCGCAAGAGAGACAAATCACTATACATACACACTGCACAGTATAATAGATACACAAGCTCCTAGAAAATGTCTAATAAATATAGTTTCAAAATAATGATGGAATGTCAGGTATGTCCAGAAGTGTATGTGTCAAAAAAAGAATTTCTCATTGAGCTCAGATGTAAAATTCAGTAATACTAGAGGGTGCAGTTCTACACCCTCATAAAGGAATCCAGTGGTGTGCAATGGCCTATGGGCCCTACGGTCTCAATTACTTGTTAAAACTATAGCCCTGAAAAAGTTCTATAAATGGCAGGTCAATGTATATAATCTGCCATTGACATGTGCAGGTATGGGTTCTATTATCCAGAATACTCGAGACCTGGGGTTTTCCAGATAACGGATCGTCATACCTTAAGTCTTCTAGAAAATCATAAAAACATTAAATAAACCCAATAGGCTGGGTTTCCTTCCAATAATGATTACTTATACCTTAGCTTGGATCAAGTACAAGGTACTGTTCTAATATTACAGAAAATGGAAATCATTTTTAACATTTTGAACTGTTTGATCAAATTTGAGCTTTATGGGTAACAGGTTTCCATTTAATGGACCCCCCTACCTATAAAAATGCTTCCATGTACAGTATATAACTCAGAATATGCCAGAGCACTGTATAATAATTTATTTGGGAATCGATATATATGATTTAGCTGTGTACAGTATGTGCGGATTAGCAGGATTCTCTTCAGATTTCCGAAGTCACCCAAAGTTTCCTCTTGAGGCAACTTAGGGCGACTTCGGAAAACAAAGCAATCTGAGTGCCATCACGTTGGCGATTTACATTCTATCTGACGAGAAGACATTTTTGGGAGATTAGTCGCTCCAAAGAAGAGGAGATTTTTCGTTGGGCTACTAATCTCCCTGCAGTGAAACGTGTGCTACCACCCTTAAATGCTAGATTGTTCACACCTACAAGATCTTCGATTGGTCACACCTCAGACTAAGACTGAAATTGTCTGCATTGTTCAACTGTTCACACCCCTCTACTCTTCCTGTCCTACTCTGCCTATGTGTGCTATACTTTGCCTGCCTCATGAATCGGCACCCTAAATCCAGAACCCAAGCTAAGCTCCCTGGTCTCGGCTCTCACTTCCGCCTATTACCGCCGCCTTTCACCTCAGGAGGAGCCCTATGCTAATTAGATGCCGCCAGGTCTTATTTGAGAGAGGAGCAAAGCTAACGGTTCTGGACAAGCAAAGGGGCACAATCATATCACCAGGATACTGGAATGGAAGAACACCTCAGGAGGGCAGGCCAGACAACACAGCGTGGAACAGGCAGGCTGGGCCAGCTCAAGCAGATTAGAATCATCGAACAGGCTGAAATCAGGATTGAAGAGCGTAGCATAGTCGGTGGACAGGCAATTGGTCAGGATTGGAGAGATCAGAGTAGTCACAGCAGGCAAGGCTCAGGATAGGAGAGATTAGAGTAGTCACAGGTAGGCAAGGGTCAATACACAGAAGATCAAGTGTAGTCAAGAAGATTTAAGCAGCCAGGAACAATCAAATAGAACCTATAACGGGCATTCAGTTTAATACTGATATCCCTTTAAATAGTTTGAATTTCACGCCGTTGCGGGATGACATCATCACGCCGGAGCATAAAACCAGGAAGTGCGCACCGCGCACGCATTAGGGAAGCCAGCACACAAGGGAAGAGGACGCACGCGGCGGGCGTCTCCGCCTGAGCCGCGGCAGGGGACCCCGACACCCACTAGACCAACAGGGTAAGCGGGGTTGTACATTACACTGCCCTACCCTGGCTGTGTGTGCCCTAACCTGCCTGTGTGTGCCATACTCTGCCTGTGTGTGCCATAATTTGACTGTCCTACCCTGGCTGTGTGTGCCCTAACCTGCCTGTGTGTGCCATACTCTGCCTGTGTGTGCCATAATTTGACTGCCATAGCCTGCCTGTGTGTGCCCTAACTTGCCTGTGTGTGCCATACTCTGCCTGTGTGTGCCATAATTTGACTGCCATAGCCTGCCTGTGTGTGCCCTAACTTGCCTGTGTGTGCCATACTCTGCCTGTGTGTGCCATAATTTGACTGCCATAGCCTGCCTGTGTGTGCCCTAACTTGCCTGTGTGTGCCATACTCTGCCTGTGTGTGCCATAATTTGACTGCCATAGCCTGCCTGTGTGTGCCCTAACTTGCCTGTGTGTGCCATACTCTGCCTGTGTGTGCCATAATTTGACTGCCATAGCCTGCCTGTGTGTGCCCTAACCTGCCTGTTTGTTCATATTCTGCTTGCCCTACGCTGCCTGTGTGTGCCATACTCTGCCTGTTTATGTCCTATTCTGCTTGCAGTACACTGCCTGTGTGTGCCATATTCTGCCTTCCCTGCCCTGCCTGTGTGCCCTACTGCCTGCGGGAGGTAAGTCTGGTGGATGTTTTTCTGGGTGTTTGCTAGCATTTGGAAATAGTTACTATGTGGTCACTAAGGTGTTTAATTATGTGCTGGGGGTGCCATAATTTGACTGCCATAGCCTGCCTGTGTGTGCCCTAACTTGCCTGTGTGTGCCATACTCTGCCTGTGTGTGCCATAATTTGACTGCCATAGCCTGCCTGTGTGTGCCCTAACCTGCCTGTTTGTTCATATTCTGCTTGCCCTACGCTGCCTGTGTGTGCCATACTCTGCCTGTTTATGTCCTATTCTGCTTGCAGTACACTGCCTGTGTGTGCCATATTCTGCCTTCCCTGCCCTGCCTGTGTGCCCTACTGCCTGCGGGAGGTAAGTCTGGTGGATGTTTTTCTGGGTGTTTGCTAGCATTTGGAAATAGTTACTATGTGGTCACTAAGGTGTTTAATTATGTGCTGGGGGTCGCTGTCCTATCCACAGAGGAAGAGGAGGTATATGGATTTATGGATGTGTCTTAATTTGACTTAATACACTTTTTTCACATATGAGTAGTGGGTGATATTCCTGCAGTGAGCACCAACCATTTGTTTTTTTGGTGTGCTACCAAGATTAATGTGGATATGGTCTTAAAAGTTCTTGTGATAACAATGGTGTGGTTTAAAAACTGGAAGTGGTCAAGTGGTCAACACTGGCTTCCATTATTGGCCCTCCGCCACGTAGACCAGAAAAATTCTGGCCCTCCATACTACAGTCGTTGGACAGCATTGGTCTAAGGTTTTCTGATGGGCCCATGATGCCCCAGTCCAATATTGTGTATTGACTTCCCCTTGTGACTGACATGTATTTGGTACAATATTTGATTGTTTAGATCAGGTTCCATGACATCAGAGGGGTAGTTTATTAACCGAGGTGGTATATTGAATCAGAGCAGTGATCGATAGCAATAAATTAAGCATTTGTTTTAATTGTCCAACAAGCTTTAGAAGAATTAGCAAGGCTAAAGTAGCAAGGCTATTGGTATAATATACTGTGTCAGGAAAGTAGCCACTGACCCCTAAACTGTGGAATTAAAATACTCTAATGGCAGCAAGTGGAAGAACTTAGACAGTTAATATTTAGTAATTCAAGGACAGTCAGCATAAGGGGGCAGCAAAATGCAAGGCTCCTGACACATCTCTGCCCCAGATATGCCAGTAATATTTAAGGTTTCTCCTTTCATAAATAAAGAGTGAAATAATGAAGAGCAATCTATACCGAGCTCAGATAAATAACAAAGCAGGTATATGTACTAAAATACTAGAGCACAATGAAATCACTGAAAGGGAAGCAGAAATGCTATTAAATCAGTGATAAATAACGTGCATTAGCGGCTGCAAAGGTAACTTATTCATGCAAATAATTTCATCAGTTTCATTTCTAGGTCCTTTTAGAAAATGTTTTCTTTTTAACAGTCCATTTCTGCAAAATATACCTTCTGATAGAAAGTGAAGTTACTTCGGTTGACATTAAAACAGTGATTTTACAAACCATTTAATGCACTCTAAGGATATTGTTAAAAGACATTGGCATGTTGATGTGAGCTGTTCAAAGGTCAGTGATTTGGAAGCTCTTTCAGACAATTTGCCAGGATTTTGGCATTTTGTAAGCACACATAGGACATATCTCCAGCACGCTGACCTTGACAGTGAATTGGATAAATAAACCTTCAATTTACCCCCTCCAGCTCATAGCTAGCCCGGCTAATCCCTTTGGAACCTTCACCTGTCCATATCGTTCGACTGGCTTCAACTTTCAACTGACGAGTTTCCTCAGCTTTCCAGGCTCTGTGACAAACACTATCTAACAGATAAGGCTTTTGAAAAGTCAAAGTCAATAGCGTTTCCATTGAAAATGTAATGCAGCTTCCATCTTTCCCCATCATTCTTTCCACTGTTGCATGTATCCCAGGAGGCACTTCAAGCAAAAGCACTACTCCATAACAGGTAATGACGTGGCATTTAATGATACTGTCCAAAGTGATACAAGGCCATAGAAAGTAATGTGCACTCGTGTACTAGATAAGCATGGCTGAATGTACTAGAACAGGAGTATCTTTCATTGCTCTGTTGCCAGATTCAAAGTGACATATGCACTGCCATTGTCCCAAACATTTCTCCCTTAATCCACCATCTGAGAAAAAGAGCATTTTCTGATACAGCGCTCCAAAGTGTTAAGGGAATTCGGTAAAAGGTAGAAAGGCAACATATCCGTAATTAAGTATTCACAGCCTCTTTAATACTTCAGTGCTCCTGGATTTGCTACTAGAATCTGTGAATTATACCTCATTGAAGAATGTCCTTAATCGACTCTGACATGTTTTATTGGAGACAGAAAAAATGTTTCAGTATGATAGATAAGGTTAAAAATGTTACTACTCTGATCATTTACTCTAGTGCTTTACAAAAAAAAAAAAAAAACCTTCAAAGCCAAAAACCATTTACATCATTTATCTGATGCAATGGAGAAAAGAGAGCATTATCTGACAGCCCATTTTAGCTGATGGGACAAAGTGCATATTTTCAATTTTTTCCCTGACAAAGTTATGTTGTTTATGCAGAAGGGGGGGAGGGAACAAATGTGATGTTTTCAGCGGCACTCATGGGTCTTTCATATAAACAGTACTGTGTCCAGGCTTTGTACAAAGAGCAACACAAAGGTATTATTACATATATAAAACATATATTTATTTAAATTTCAGTTTTATTGCCCAACTTATATGAACTCAATAACAAATATTTATGGTACATCGCCTTCTTGTATTGGTCTGTGTCTGCCATTATCTCTGCTAGACAGTGGGTAGTGATAGGAGGGGGTAAGCATACATTGCCACCCTTAGCTCTGCACTGCATCATATTGAGAACTTCCTTAGATGCTGAGTTATTAAATACTACTAAATAAATAGCTATAGCTAGTCTCAGATGGGTACTCTGATAACATTATCACTTATTTTCACATAGACATTTAACTGCTGTTTGTCTTGATGTCGAGATTGGGAAGGTACATATACATTTTAATGTTTGATGCCAAACTTGTTAATTAACTTGAAAAATGTTTGGCTTCCAGTCTCACTGAATAATCTAAAGATTTTGACAATTCATTGTAATAGTCTAAAAATGATAGTCTACTAAACAACAATCTAAAAAAATAAATTTTAATATTCAATATTCAATATTTTGCTATCAAACTCTCCCCTTTCTCAGGACTGGAATTGTTATTTCCTGTGTGGCTGATGGAACATCACTTATGTTATGCCTGCTTTAGGCCTAATGTTTTAAATATGGAGCTAAAGTTGGCTCTATATTCACATATCAAGATGAACCTCCAAAGTGGCCAATTCAGATACATTTTAAAGGAGACATATAGTATAAGTGAACCATCTCCCTAATATTATAAGCAATAATGAGGGGTGGGTGTGTCCTAACGGCCTGTGCCAAAAGCACTGTAGAAAGGGTATAGCCAATCACAGCCTTGCAATCACACAAGCAAAGACAAGCTTCAGTTCAGCCGAGCTGTTGATTGGTTCTTATCCTACAGTGTAGTATGCTGAGTGGTGTAGGCTCCCCTGCACAGCCTGGGAAAGAAGGCAGCAGGAAGAAGAACAGATGGGTGGGATTAGTAGGGTTTTTGCAGAAATCTTAATTAAATCAACCAGAAATACAACTTTTTAATGCACATTCCTTCTATATTTAAGAGAGTATAATATACTGACTCATTCTTGTTTTTCCACACAATATGTCCTATTTAAACATATATAATCTGTAAATCCAGGTTTGGTCTCCCTGAGTAGGGATGTAGCGAACGTCGGAAAAAAAGTTCGCGAACATATTCGCGAACTTGCGCAAAAACGCGAGCGGTTCGCGAACGGTTCGCGAACCCCATAGACTTCAATGGGAAGGCGAACTTTAACATCTAAAAAAAAAATTTCTGGCCAGAAAAATGATTTTAAAGTTGTTTAAAGGGTGCAACGACCTGGACAGTGGCATGCCAGAGGGGGATCAAGGGCAAAAATGTATCTGAAAAATCTGCCTGTGTGTGCTTGGAAGAGATAGTGTAGGGGGAGAGCTGTTAGTGATTTCAGGGACAGATGATAGTAAGTTTGCTGGCTAGTAATCTGCTTGATACTGCTCTGTATTGGAGGGACAGAAGTCTGCAGGGATTTGAGGGACATTTTAGCTTAGGTAGCTTTGCTGGCTAGTAATCTACTGTTCTCTTTAAACAACTGCCATACGTTGACCTTGTAGGCATTGTTTGCCCAGTTTTTTTGGACGCAGCCACTGAAGCACAGTTGCCAGAAAAAATATGCCATATAAATGCTGAAAATAGTCATTTTTCGCCATACGTTGACCTTGTAGACATTGTTTGCCCAGTTTTTTTGGTTGCAGCCACTGAAGCACAGTTGCCAGAAAAAATATGCCATATAAATGCTGAAAATAGTCATTTTTCGCCATACATTGACCTTGTAGACATTGTTTGCCCAGTTTTTTTGGTCGCAGCCACTGAAGCACAGTTGCCAGAAAAATTATGCCATATAAATGCTGAAAATATGCATTTTTTTGGTTGCAGCCACTGAAGCACAGAGGCCAGAAAAATTATGCCATATAAATGCTGAAAATATGCATTTTTTTGGTTGCAGCCACTGAAGCACAGAGGCCAGAAAAATTATGCCATATAAATGCTGAAAATATAAATTTTTTTGGTTGCAGCCACTGAAGCACAGAGGCCAGAAAAATTATGCCATATAAATGCTGAAAATATGCATTTTTTTGGTTGCAGCCACTGAAGCACAGAGGCCAGAAAAATTATGCCATATAAATGCAGAAAATATGCATTTTTTTGGACGCAGCCACTGAAGCACAGTTGCCAGAAAAAATATGCCATATAAATGCTGAAAATAGTCATTTTTTGCCATACGTTGACCTTGTAGACATTGTTTGCCCAGTTTTTTTGGTTGCAGCCACTGAAGCACAGAGGCCAGAAAAAATTAAACCAGTAGGGTTTGCACCCTAGTTTGTAACGGTGGCGGAGGGAGGAGGAGGACGCTAAAGGACAGCTGTGTGTGGAGTCATGAGGCTTGAAGAGAAGGACAGCTGCATAGAAGTCAGAACAAGTCTTCCGGCGTGCAGTAACCCTCCGAGATCCACCCCTCATTCATTTTAATAAAGGTCAGGTAATCGACACTTTTGTGACCTAGGCGAGTTCTCTTCTCAGTTACAATCCCTCCTGCTGCACTGAAGGTCCTTTCTGAGAGCACACTTGAGGCTGGGCAAGACAAGAGGTTCATGGCAAATTGTGACAGCTCTGGCCACAGATCAAGCCTGCGCACCCAGTAGTCCAGGGGTTCATCGCTCCTCAGAGTGTCGATATCTGCAGTTAATGCCAGGTAGTCCGCTACCTGCCGGTCGAGGCGTTCTTTGAGGGTGGATCCAGAAGGGTTGTGGCGCTGCCTTGGACAGAAAAACATTTGCATGTCTGACGTTACAGACTGGCCAAAGGGCTTTGTCCTTGCAGGTGTGCTCGTGGCAGGATTACTGGCACCTCTGCCCCTGGAATGTTGATGAGTTCCTGAAGTGACATCACCCTTAAAAGCATTGTACAACATGTTTTGCAGGCTGGTTTGTAAATGCCGCATCTTTTCGGACTTGTGGTATGTTGGTAACATTTCTGACACTTTATGCTTGTACCGAGGGTCTAGTAGCGTTGCGACCCAGTACAGGTCCTTCTCCTTAAGCCTCTTGATACGGGGGTCCTTCAACAGGCATGACAGCATGAAAGACCCCATTCTCACAAGGTTGGATGCAGAGCTATCCATCTCCGCTTCCTCATTATCAAGGACTGCATCATCCACGGTCTCCTCCCCCCAGCCACGTACAAGACCAGGGGTCCCCAAAAGGTCACCACTAGCCCCCTGGGAAGCCTGCTCCTGTTGGTCCTCCTCCTCCTCCTCCACAAAGCCACCTTCCTCCTCTGACTCCACTTCTGGCACCTCTCCCTGCGTTGCAGCAGGTGCCTGGGTTCGTTCTGGTGATTCCGACCAGAAATCGTGCGCTTCCAGCTCCTCGTCACGCTGGTCTACAGCCTCATCTGTCACTCGTCGCACGGCACGCTCCAGGAATAAAGCGAAGGGTATTAGGTCGCTGATGGTGCCTTCGGTGCGACTGACCATATTTGTCACCTTTTCAAAAGGTCGCATGAGCCTGCAGGCATCGCGCATAAGCACCCAGTAACGGGGGAAAAAAATCCCCAGCTGTGCAGATCCAGTCCTACCACCCAGTTCAAAAAGGTACTCGTTGACGGCCCTTTGTTGTTGCAGCAGACGTTCCAACATAAGGAGCGTTGAATTCCAGCGAGTCTGGCTGTCAGAAATCAAACGCCTGACTGGCATGTTGTAGCGCTGCTGAATGTCAGCAAGGCGTGCCATGGCTGTGTAGGAACGTCTGAAATGGGCCGACACCTTTCTGGACTGGGTGAGAACGTCCTGGAATCCTGGGTACTTGGAGACAAAACGTTGGACTATTAAATTTAACACATGTGCCATGCAGGGCACATGTGTTAAATTGCCTAGTCTCAACGCTGCCAACAGATTGCTTCCATTGTCACACACCACTTTTCCGATCTGCAGTTGGTGTGGGGTCAGCCACCGATCGGCCTGTGACTGCAGAGATGACAGGAGTACAGATCCGGTATGGTTTTTGCTTTCCAGGCACGTCATCCCCAAGACAGCGCGACAACGGCGTACCTGGCACGTCGAATAGCCTAGGAGGAGCTGGGGGTGCACAGGTGTGGAGGAGGAGAAGGAGGACCCAGCAGCAGAGTAAGAAGAAGAAGAAGACGAGGTAGAGAGCGATGGAGGAGTAGAGGTGGTGGCAGAACCGCGTGCAATCCGTGGCGGTGACACCAACTCCACTGTTGTTGTTGAGCTACCCATTCCCTGCTTCCCAGCCATTACCAAGTTCACCCAGTGGGCAGTGTAGGTGACATACCTGCCCTGACCATGCTTGGAGGACCATGCGTCAGTAGTCATATGGACCTTTGGCCCAACACTAAGTGACAGAGATGCGGTAACTTGGCTCTGCACATGTTGGTACAGGTGTGGTATTCCCTTTTTAGAAAAAAAATTGCGGCTGGGTACCTTCCACTGCGGTGTCCCAATTGCTACAAATTTGCGGAAGGCCTCAGAGTCCACCAGCTGGTATGGTAAAAGCTGGCGGGCTAAGAGTGCAGACAAGCCAGCTGTCAGACGCCGGGCAAGGGGGTGACAGTCAGACATTGGCTTCTTACGCTCAAACATGGCCTTCACAGAAACTTGGCTGGTGGCAGATGACTGGGAATGGGAACAGGTGGTCAAGGTGGAAGGCGGAGTGGAGGGTGGTTCAGACGGGTCAAGGAGAGCAGAGGTAGAGCAGTAAGATGCTGGACCAGAAGGAGTGTGGCTTTTAGTTTGCCTGTTGCCTTTGAGGTGTTGCTCCCAAAGTGCTTTGTGCTTGCCGCTCATGTGCCTTCGCATAGAAGTTGTACCTATGTGGCTGTTGGGCTTACCAAGGCTCAGTTTCTGACTGCACTCATTGCAAATTACAATGCTTTTGTCAGAGGCACACACATTAAAAAAATCCCACACTGCTGACTTTTTGGAAGTGTGCGATCTGGCGGTAACAGTAGAAGTTGGCGGCATTGGCGGCAATGGCGGGTGCGTTGGCCGGCTGAACACAGGTGCCGATACATGTTGTTGCCCTACTGATCCCTGCGGGCTGTCCTCCCTGCTTCTTCTAAGTCTTATTCTCCTACTGCCTCTCTGACTCTCCGTCTCTCCATCTGAACTACCCTCCTCTTGCTCTCTTCTACTAGGCACCCACAAAACATCAATCTCCTCATCATCATTCTCCTCAGATGCATCAATTTCTTCTGACACATCACAGAAGGAAGCAGCAGCGGGGACCTCCTCCTCATCACTCATTATGTCCATCTCTGTCGTGTTCTCTGCCAGAATTAAATCTGGTGTAAGGTCCTCATCTCCTTCATCTTCTTCTGGCAATAATGGTTGCGCATTACTCAGTTCAAGAAACTCATGGGAAAATAACTCCTCTGACCCCAGTGAAGAAGGGGCACCGGTGGTGGAGGAAGTGTTACGTGGGGTGGCCATAGCAGTGGAGGATGAGGAGGATGTTGTGGTAAAGTTAGAAACGGTAGAGGATGGGGTGTGCTGTGTAAGCCAGTCAACTACCTCTTCAGCATTTTGGGAGTTCAGGGTCATTGGCTTTTTAAAACTGGGCAATTTGCTAGGGCCACAGGATTGCATAGCAGCACGGCCCCTAGCACGGCCTCTGCGTGGCGGCCTGCCTTTGCCTGGCATTATTTTTTAAAAAACAACAACAACAACAAAAACTCAGTTGGTTTTTCTGGAAACGATAATACACACAGCTAGATGGCGGGTTGAAGAAAACAGTGTGCAAATAATGCCTACAAGGTCAACGTATACACTACTACAGCGGTGGATACGGATTACGTAAAATATATTATGGCTGCTTGAAAAAAGTCACTCCGGTGTTTTTTCTGGAGACGGTAATATTATGGATATTTAGACAGAATGTGAACAAGGTCACACAGCTAGATGGCGGGTTGAAGAAAACAGTGTGCAAATAATGCCTACAAGGTCAACGTATACACTACTACAGCGGTGGATATGGATTACGTAAAATATATTATGGCTGCTTGAAAAAAGTCACTCCGGTGTTTTTTCTGGAGACGGTAATATTATGGATATTTAGACAGAATGTGAACAAGGTCACACAGCTAGATGGCGGGTTGAAGAAAACAGTGTGCAAATAATGCCTACAAGGTCAACGTATACACTACTACAGCGGTGGATACGGATTACGTAAAATATATTATGGCTGCTTGAAAAAAGTCACTCCGGTGTTTTTTCTGGAGACGGTAATATTATGGATATTTAGACAGAATGTGAACAAGGTCACACAGCTAGATGGCGGGTTGAAGAAAACAGTGTGCAAATAATGCCTACAAGGTCAACGTATACACTACTACAGCGGTGGATACGGATTACGTAAAATATATTATGGCTGCTTGAAAAAAGTCACTCCGGTGTTTTTTCTGGAGACGGTAATATTATGGATATTTAGACAGAATGTGAACAAGGTCACACAGCTAGATGGCGGGTTGAAGAAAACAGTGTGCAAATAATGCCTACAAGGTCAACGTATACACTACTACAGCGGTGGATACGGATTACGTAAAATATATTATGGCTGCTTGAAAAAAGTCACTCCGGTGTTTTTTCTGGAGACGGTAATATTATGGATATTTAGACAGAATGTGAACAAGGTCACACAGCTAGATGGCGGGTTGAAGAAAACACTGTGCAAATAATGCCTACAAGGTCAACGTATACACTACTACAGCGGTGGATACGGATTACGTAAAATATATTATGGCTGCTTGAAAAAAGTCACTCCGGTGTTTTTTCTGGAGACGGTAATATTATGGATATTTAGACAGAATGTGAACAAGGTCACACAGCTAGATGGCGGGTTGAAGAAAACACTGTGCAAATAATGCCTACAAGGTCAACGTATACACTACTACAGCGGTGGATACGGATTACGTAAAATATATTATGGCTGCTTGAAAAAAGTCACTCCGGTGTTTTTTCTGGAGACGGTAATATTATGGATATTTAGACAGAATGTGAACAAGGTCACACAGCTAGATGGCGGGTTGAAGAAAACAGTGTGCAAATAATGCCTACAAGGTCAACGTATACACTACTACAGCGGTGGATACGGATTACGTAAAATATATTATGGCTGCTTGAAAAAAGTCACTCCGGTGTTTTTTCTGGAGACGGTAATATTATGGATATTTAGACAGAATGTGAACAAGGTCACACAGCTAGATGGCGGGTTGAAGAAAACAGTGTGCAAATAATGCCTACAAGGTCAACGTATACACTACTACAGCGGTGGATACGGATTACGTAAAATATATTATGGCTGCTTGAAAAAAGTCACTCCGGTGTTTTTTCTGGAGACGGTAATATTATGGATATTTAGACAGAATGTGAACAAGGTCACACAGCTAGATGGCGGGTTGAAGAAAACACTGTGCAAATAATGCCTACAAGGTCAACGTATACACTACTACAGCGGTGGATACGGATTACGTAAAATATATTATGGCTGCTTGAAAAAAGTCACTCCGGTGTTTTTTCTGGAGACGGTAATATTATGGATATTTAGACAGAATGTGAACAAGGTCACACAGCTAGATGGCGGGTTGAAGAAAACACTGTGCAAATAATGCCTACAAGGTCAACGTATACACTACTACAGCGGTGGATACGGATTACGTAAAATATATTATGGCTGCTTGAAAAAAGTCACTCCGGTGTTTTTTCTGGAGACGGTAATATTATGGATATTTAGACAGAATGTGAACAAGGTCACACAGCTAGATGGCGGGTTGAAGAAAACAGTGTGCAAATAATGCCTACAAGGTCAACGTATACACTACTACAGCGGTGGATACGGATTACGTAAAATATATTATGGCTGCTTGAAAAAAGTCACTCCGGTGTTTTTTCTGGAGACGGTAATATTATGGATATTTAGACAGAATGTGAACAAGGTCACACAGCTAGATGGCGGGTTGAAGAAAACACTGTGCAAATAATGCCTACAAGGTCAACGTATACACTACTACAGCGGTGGATACGGATTACGTAAAATATATTATGGCTGCTTGAAAAAAGTCACTCCGGTGTTTTTTCTGGAGACGGTAATATTATGGATATTTAGACAGAATGTGAACAAGGTCACACAGCTAGATGGCGGGTTGAAGAAAACACTGTGCAAATAATGCCTACAAGGTCAACGTATACACTACTACAGCGGTGGATACGGATTACGTAAAATATATTATGGCTGCTTGAAAAAAGTCACTCCGGTGTTTTTTCTGGAGACGGTAATATTATGGATATTTAGACAGAATGTGAACAAGGTCACACAGCTAGATGGCGGGTTGAAGAAAACACTGTGCAAATAATGCCTACAAGGTCAACGTATACACTACTACAGCGGTGGATACGGATTACGTAAAATATATGAATGCTGCTTGAAAAAAGTCACTCCGGTGTTTTTTCTGGAGACGGTAATATTATGGATATTTAGACAGAATGTGAACAAGGTCACACAGCTAGATGGCGGGTTGAAGAAAACAGTGTGCAAATAATGCCTACAGGGCAAATAATGCCTAAAAGGTCAACTTATACACTACTACAGCGGTAGTAAAATAAAAAAAAGTAAAATAAAAAAAAAATGAATATTAAAAAAAAAATTAAAGTTGGTGCTGCTGAACTACTAGGAGCAGCAGATTAGCACACCAGTCCCACTCCCCAACACTGCTAGACTAATAGCACTGGGCTCTTATAGTAGTAGTAGTAGTAGTAGTAAAACAACAAAAAAATAAATAAAAGCAGTCCTTACAAGGACTACTGTTATTGCAGCAGTCAGCAGATGAGATCAGAAGCAGGACAGCTGCCCACTGCAGCTACATACAGAGCACTGCAGTAGAAGGTAGATTACTAGCCAGCAAAGCTACCTAAGCTAAAATGTCCCTCAAACCCCTGCAGACTTCTGTCCCTCCAATAACAGAGCAGTATCAAAACGATTACTAGCCAGCAAACTTTCAACTGTCCCTGAAATCACTAACAGGCAGCAGCTCTCTCCCTACACTATCTCTTCAGCACACACAGGCAGAGTGAAAAAACGCTGCAGGGCTTCGGTTTTTATAGGGAAGGGGAGTGGTCCAGGGGAGAGCTTCCTGATTGGCTGCCATGTACCTGCTGGTCTGGGGTGAGAGGGCAAAAAAAAGCGCCAACAATGGCGAACCCAAAATGGCGAACGTCGCGCGACGTTCGCGAACTTCCGGCGAGCGCGAACACCCGATGTTCGCGCGAACAAGTTCGCCGGCGAACAGTTTGCGACATCTCTATCCCTGAGAAGTTTTTGGGAGGACTTGTTTAAGATCTGAAAAATGTGTGGCTGATATGCATAGTTAGACATACAAGACTTATAAGGCACAATTGAAATATCAATTGATTTCCCAAAAATACTGTACATGAATGCTAAGGAAGCTGACCATTAAAGTATACAGGCACCCACTGTGCATTGGATGTATATGGATGTATATGGATGTATTTACCTTTAAGAGCTGAGTATGCCCTTACAGCATACTTGGGCCATGGACCCTTTGGAGAAAGCTCTGTCCGAGCTGGAAAAGACTCTACATAATAATGTGTCTTGTATGCAGACCTACAAAGTGCAACAGACTCATTAAGTGCTAGAGGCTTTGCTTTCTCATATCCCTGCTTCTGCTTCAGCTCCCATCATTTCTCCCATAGTTGACTTCTGTGTTTTCTGCTAAGGAACCCTGCATTGCTCGACCCGCACACTACAGCTGTGATCCTCAGGCTTGCAGAAGGTTTGTGAACCAATGTCTAATCCAGTTTGAATTCCAAATCTTGCATTGCACATCTGAATGTGCCAAGGTGGGGAATGTCTTTGATGCTCCAATTCGGGTAATTGCAGCCACTTCACATCTTATGCAGATCCGACAGGGCAACCGCAGTGAGAGCCAGTTTGCTATTGACTTCTGGACTTGGTTGCGAATCTGCCTGGAACAATGATGCTTATGTAGAAGCTTTTTATCAGTAGTTGTCTGATAAGTTATAGAACAATCTGGTTTCCAGAGATTCACGTGAAAAACTTGAAGAACTGATTGCCCTTACCATCAAAGTTGACACTCGTCATATGGAGCATCCAGTTTCAAAGGCCTCTTCTTCCAAGTCCTGCTCCTCAAACTCCTTCCACTTCCTCCGAAGAGCCGATGCAGGAAGGGAAGGGAACACCTTTCTGAACAACAGAAACTGTGGAGGCATTCTGCTTGATTGTGTCTGTATTTTAGTGGCTAGGCTCATTTTGCCAACAACTGCCCTCTGAAGCAGCACAAGACCTAGTTATAATTGGGGAGTCTTGTATGGGCGGTATTGTACCTTCTCCCCAAAAGAATTATCATAGATTCTTACTTCCTGTGCAGTTCAAGCTGGTGTCTGGACCTGTCGGCATTCAAGCCTTTATGGCTTTCGAGTCTTTTAAATCATTGAAAGACTCTTTTGCTTCCGCTTCTGTCCTCAGACAGCCTGACACTGTTCAACCCTTCTACATTGAGGTTGATGTATCCAACTTTGGAGCAGGAGCTATGTTGTTTCAACTACAAGTGTCTGACGGGAAGTTACATCCATTTACTTATTTCTCTACAAAATTAGAAGAATAGAACTACGACTACGGCAGAGTTACTTTCTGTCAAATTGTTGACTCTAGATTCTCCAAGGGCTCATTACAATAGCTCATTCAGTGGAAAGGCTTCAGTCCTGATGAGTGTTCTTGGGTGAGGCAATCTGATGTGCAAGCTCCTTGATTGGTGCAAGAATTCTTCAGGCGGTTTTTCGTAGAAAATGGTCCAATGGCCTCTGCCAAAGGAGGGGGTACTTTGAGGAGTGCCCAACTGCACTCCTCTCTTTCCTGGCATGGCATCCAAAATAGTGGCACCCATGGCTGTAATGTTGGTCGTGGCCATGGTCCTGGGTTCAATGCCTAAGTATCGGACTTCTTTAGTAAGCGCCTGGGTTCACTGTAAATTGCCTTTTTTATTGATCTACCTGTATTTTGACCCTCCTGCCTGTTTCTGACCATACTGTTTGATGCCTGTACTGACCTGTGTCTGGACTGTTGAGTCTGTTGACCCTTCTGGTACCTCATTTTTTTAACTGTTTGCTGCCTGAACTCAAACTCACTCCATGGTTCTGACTATTAAACCTTAAGAGCTGTGCAGGCAGTTACAGTGATCAGGGAAACAGGGGAAAAAGGGGTTTCACTCACTCCTACATTCCCTTGAGGTGAAACCAGTACACAGTGACTAAATTGGTAAATGAATCACAGCACAACATACATTTTATCTCTAAAATACACAATTTAATTGCAATTGTTTGCTCATCTCTGACCATATGCATTGTCATGAATAAATAAAATCTTGTCAATCTACAGTATGAAAGCAAAACTAGAATTCTAGGACAAATAAAAAACAAAATATGTCTACAGACAGATACAAAAAGGGTTGCATTTCATTGTTTTTCACCTTAGGCTCCTTTAAAGCAAAACAATCTCTAACCCATAGATATGCTTCCTTAAAATTGCTTTGCTGATATCAACACCAGTTATTTTTTAAATCTTTTATCAAAGCAAGAGACACATAGCATATTTCTTTATTTAACTCGAGTTCCCTCAGCACCGAAAGCAAGTGATTCTAATCTCTGCAAAATAAAGCCGGAAGCCAACCTTTCATAACTTCATGATTTTCTTTTCACATGTAAGAATAATTATAGCTCTGTATAACCATCTAATGAAAGGAAGTCCTTTCTTGTGGTGTTAATAAAGGACCATGCTTAACATGTTAACAAAACAAAGGCCCTCTGCTGCTTGTAGGTAATGTAATTTTGTAATTAGTATGCTGAGAAGATGAGTTAAGATTACACTTTATCTGAATCTAATAACCACCTATCAGCTGCTATGCTACTCTTTTTAATATCTCTTTCCTCATGAATGAGTTTGTTGCAAAGAAAAAACAATTGGGGAAATCACCAAGCCTCTTGCTGATACAGAGAATAAGTCAACCATTGCAAAACGTTGTTGAGCAGAAGATCTAAGTATATCTGGGGGAAAATGAGTGTGGTTCCATTGCCTTGATTCTTGCAAACCTACTAGAATATCCTGGTGATAACAAGCAAGAAGAACCCTATTTTGGTAACTGGGGGTATTATTTTCAACAGTGATACTGGGCAATGAGCAGCAATCTCTCCTTAAAATGTACAACCAGACTTGCTAGTTCTTTGAGGGTGGTGTTGGAGAAGGGACTGCTATACAAGAGTTCATTGCCACTAATAAACCCTCAATATGTCAAATGCATTGCAAGCAAGTATTTATTTATTTTTCCCACTACACTTGCTCAGGAACACAATCCGACAGGATTGATTTTCTATAGGTGGCAAATCTGATTTTGGTATTTTAGCTTGATTTTGCAAGATATTTGATCTACTAAGTGATTTGAAATAGTACAGTGGGAAAGATAGATGTTTTTTTACAGGTTGGAAGAGAAAAGGCTATTATATTTATTTAATTTTAAATGATGATGTTGCAGAATTTCAGTTCTGGGTCATCTGGGGGTTCTTTTTTATATTAATACATTGATACTGTTACAACAGGCTAGATAAGGGTAGTTCCCCTTTAAGTACATTTTTAGGTAACTTTTCAGTTGATATTTATCATTTCTTTTTGTTCTATGATGCCACAATGTTATTGTTACTGTTACTCTATGTTACACACATTATCTTTTTGTGGGCCCTCTACTATTCATCTTCCAGTCTCTCTTTTACACGCCTGCCTTGTTGCGTGTTTGCACCTGCAAACACATAGAGTGCATTTTCTCACAAAAACACTAACGAATGTAATTCCACACCGAAATCCATCCATTTTTCTGCACCCAGGCCGTCACCATGTCTATAGGTACAGAAACATCACAGAGCAGAGATAAAGAGTCAGGCTATTTCTTGGACTGATCCTCAATTAAAAAAAACAGTTTTGTTGTACATATACAATTTGTTTAAAATTAGATAAATACAGTATGAAGTTCAACCTTTTTCTCAAGTATATTTTTAATTTTTATTATTATTAATATTATTTTTATTTTATTATTTGCATCAGGAAGGAACAAAAATCCTTGCCTTACTGCCCCACAAAAAAGGTGAGGGTAAAAATCCTTCCTGCTCCCCAAAAAATGGCATTTGATAAGTGTCTGTATTGCTGTTAATATGTAGGTGGAAATTTGTAATTGCATATGTAAGAAATCTGCAGCACTGTCTTAATGGGACAGCCAAGATACAGAATCTAATTTTCCTTAAAGACAATTTACAAGTATGTAGCTTCATCTAAAATATGCTGTAGAGTAACAAAACTCCTTCCCTCATCAGACTATAAAATATTTAAATATAAAGTAATTAAAAAACAGGTGTTTGTCCATATGGAAAGCCAGGAAACATTTACCATTTTGTGGTAAAGCCCTGATACCATTTAGCATCATTTGACCAAGGTAATTGTTATTTTATGGAAATACAACAGATTTGCCCGATGCAGACGAGTATCTGTATTGCCTGAAACAAACTACATCCCTTAAAGAGAAGGGCTGGCCTACCTGTACAATGAAAGCCACATTAATCAGCACAGCTGTCATCATAGTAATTTAATAACAGACAAGAGATTAAAGATAGGGAAAGAAAATTATGCATGTAATTATTCTTTGGCGAAACTGGAAACATTGTGCTGCTTTTCATATACAGAATGTCTCTTTAACACTAGCCAACAAAAAAACAGGGATAAAAGAGGGAACTAGAATTTAGAAAAGTATAAGATGTCAGCTCAAAATACAAAGAACCCCTTGGTATCGCTCCTGAAACCCCATGAAGCAATAGCTGCAAATGTCGATTGAGTTATTCCCAAGTATTTGCTAACCTACTTGCAGACATCATTGCTCCCTTGAGCCTAGAAACTGTAACTGTAGAGCTTCCTTAACGGACTAGCTGAATAGGTAAATGGGTTATATGAGGCCAGGAAATCAATTTGTATACTCACTTCTCAGGTACGGAAGAGCTTGTCGATGTTATGTTATTATAGCTGTAGGAATGGTATTGATTTAACCAGCAACATGAATGAGGTGGCTAGTAAACCAATGAGGAAGGGAAGTGTCAACCACAGAGATACTTTAATTCCGTTTTGACATGTATTAGAAAATGGTGCCATTTACACAAGGGTTTGGAAATAAATGTTTACAACTGGAGCTATAAAATCAAGTACTTTAAGGATGGTGAATACATTTGTGCATTCTGCTTTTCTAGCTTTGGCTGTGTGATACTTTTTGAAATGCATATTCATATACAGCAGATACTGTTACTGTCACAGTAACCACTGCAAGTGCTCATGGTCATTCTATGGGGCACTTGGGATAATAAGGCCACCAAGAAGCCCATGATAGTGTCTCAGGATAACTATATAGTTAGGACACCAACACTTGTATATGTATATTATAGGGGGTGAGGACACACTTGGCTTGGTTAAACTGTGTCATGGTACTGTGTACCTTCCTTCCTTTCCTGCATTGAGCAGGTTTGCTAGATTGACCAACAAGGGAAAGTTGTGCTCACCAATCATTTTGAAACCATTGAACATTAGTTAGGACTGGTCAGATATGGGATGACTTTGACGTAGTTGGCCAGCTTAAATATATTGCAAGATATGAACAAACAATCCCTGTTTTGTTTAAAGGGTAAGGCATTTTTGGTAGCTCAAGGCATACAATGTCTCAGCGTCTTAATAATGGGTTGAGTGCATTTGTCTGTAGGAATTTTGTGATCACAGCCCCTTAAAATTAATAGTGAGAACAACTTTCCCTTGTTTGTTATAGTTTGTACAGGAGCAGTGACCAGCTCCATGTTATAGCTCCCACCCTTCCCAGCTATAGTCAGGTGACACCAGTGGTAGCCAATAAAAGGGCAACCATGTTTAGGAGTTTTAACCTTGAAAGCAAGTGAGGTGCAGGTAAAACGTAGTCCCTGTGTAAAATGTATAATGCAGCAATAGAATTCTTAAGGTCATAAGGTTGCATGAAACACTGGATGTTGTAAACCACTAAAAACGATTTATTTTCTTTTTTCACCAAGTCCTATTTTGTGCCGTGGCATTTTTTAAATGTTATACAGAATATACATATAATTATCTAAACCTTTATTTGATACTTCTGCTTAAACAAGCAGCTCCATGCCTGTTTGGCCTGTTTGTTAGATTATTTATGTTTAGTTTGGCCAAAGAAAGCTATCTGCCAGGTGTTTTGCCCCAGACTCTTTTACCTGCAATCAATTGGATGGAGTGGTAAATGTTTACATCCAAAAGTTCCCATACAGCCATAGCTAAATAAAAAAGAATGAAATATACATGAAAAAATTACTTGTTCACCTTTTAAAAAATTACCCCTTTTTAGCATAAACTGACCAATGAATACATTTTTTTCTCTCAGAATTGTGCTTTTATAAAGGTTTGACATTCTGGAAAAATGTTCCTACTTTGGATGAAAAACTCTTTTTTGTTGTGAGCCTGACTATAATGACCCCTTACTAGTCTAACCTTGCCACCTTATGTTTTAGTCCCCACAGAGACATTCCTGTAATTGGATTTATCAGCTATTATCAGAAATTATGAGCAGCTATTCTTGTTGCATGCTGACTTTAAAATATAACCTGCTTTCAGGCTCTGCAGAATGAAAAGTACTGTGTGTGTGTGTGTGTGAAAGAGGCTTGAAATAGCAGTGCGTGTTTCATTACTTTTGTGAGTACAGTACATTTGATCTGCGACAAATATCAATAATATCAATACTACTTTGTGGTGTCTGCTACCTGGGCAAAGAGTAGGATGGTGCAATGTCCTCAGGGAACCAAGTGGCAGCCAAAGTGTTAAAATGGTCAATTGTTGTTGCACAGAACATACAAATTCAAAGACGTATATATGATCAGAGTCACATTATAGGAAAGGGTAAAACAGAAGTAGAACTAATGGTATAACTAAACAAATGCCATAACTGAAGGTTGCAACATGTCTTCCATTCCAGTTACTAATCAATGACAATACAAACTCAAATATTCATTTTCCTGATACAGCAGAATCATTACATTAAAAGAATGATGATTTCCACACTGTGGGGCTGGACGTTCTCAGTGAGATTGGAGCAGTAGCATGGAGGGGATGGAGCCTGCAAGTTAATATGGGGTAAATACTCATTTGTAGTCCTAGACATTATTGGATGTATAGTTAACTAATGTTTTCCTCTGCTGTTATCTGCTCTGTAAGGGTACACATGTATTGTTATTGCTACTTTTGATTACTCAAACTGTGATTATCCAAGGCCAAAAAATAAAAATTAAAAACCACTGTTTATTATAACATTAAAAATCAGGTGGCTGCTGTGAAATGGACGCCTGTTTCAGGAACACACAGTGCTAGTTTGTGTCTCTTTCTACCCTGTGCTTATGGGTAGTGCCAGGGTACAAGCCTTACCACCATTATACTTTGGAACCTTGGTTATTGACTCTGCTGATTCACTCAAGCTTACCCTCTCTGAAGATGCGCAGAGTTGTTAATAAAGCATAAATGCCTAGAGGGTATAGTATATGGTACAGTCCAACAGTGACATAGCTGGTGCTATTTCACATCCCTCTTCATAAATACTGATTATACTTTAGTTCATCTTCTTTTCCAGCACAATAACACTATGTCTTACTATAAACTACAAATGACCAGCTTCATATTCTACCACTTGACCCACTCCAAACCTTTTAGATCACGAGTTTAGAGATATTTTCGCATCCTTCAGCCATCAAATTCTCTTTCAGGCAGCCTTTAGTTCATTTGCTGCAAATAGATTCATTGCAACCCCACTTTCTCTTTTGTATTCAGTCTTTGCTGCTTCTTACATAGATAAGATTATAATGAAGTGAGTGAGAAAAGGAATCATATTTATTTTACAGGAGAATGAAATGATTCTGTTTCTACAATCTGTTGTCTAAGATACATATGGGTGAGTGGTATAAAATGGATAACAGAGTGCACCAAGTGTCTTTAGAAATAATCACTAGTATGCTATATAAAGATGCCTGGAAACGGATTATCTGTAACCTAATATTCTTGTGATATGGACAGATTGCATACAGCTGTTTTATATATGTAGATACATATCTTTCACTATTAAACGCTCCATCTGCCCATTTATCTGCACTTGAGCTCTGAAAAACTGCTGTTTGCTCTGACTTCACATACAGTAACTAAGAAAAAGAAAGGTGCCTCAAGATTTACAGGGCAAGCTTTTAAAAAAAGGGGGGAGTCTTTACATTGCAGGTCGACTGCAGCCCCAATTTGAAAAAAAAATTTCTCAGGGGTGGCAAACTGTGACATTCCTGGGAAGTACCTGATGTGTGTAAGGAATAATGTAAACACTACTGCAAAAATGTTACAAATATTGTTACCTAGTAGTTCTATAATAATAAAGAAACAAAACCACCGGCCTAGTACATACAGTACACGGAACTTCAAGATAACTAATATTTTAAAGTGGAGGTGACATTATTTCCTATATTTCATGATTTTGTTTTTAGAAGTTATGTGATGCAGCTCATTGACTTATGAAATCACTTATTGCTGCTTATAATTAAATATTTGACATGGTATTTATATCTATTGCGTATTTCAGTATTATTATTGTTTAGTATAGTAGTTTGGCACTTTTATCTATATTTTCCACCAAAGGGCCCTTTCAAATGCTGGGGGTCAGGATAAATGCTCTCCCAACTTTGCCCAGAAAATTGTCCTGAACACGTTAATAATATATACCCATTAAAAAGCTCAATTTACCTTTATGAAAGGACTAACATTTCTCAACGGTTTTTCAACGGCTCATTTACAAAGGCAACCGCAAGTGTTGTTGCACTAAAATGGGTGCAATTATTGCATGTATTAATGCTATTCATTAAAGGCACTTGCATTCAATCATACTCCTTTCACTTCTGTATATTTATACAGAGCCCCATTGTGTCCATCCTGCTGAATTGCTCAAGTGCAGCTGTTGATGCAAGGGAACCCTGGAGATACGAACACCCAAAATGTGGCAGTAATTTCAGGGTTCCCACAGCCGTGCTAATGTCATTTTAACACTGAACCCCAGAAGTGACACAATCTATTACCTACTACTTGCATCCACACGCACCTACAACTGAGGTTATTTTGATGCATCAGACTCAAATGTGGTGGGTGCAACTCCCCATGCAATTACTCTGGAATTATTAGAGGAAACGTTGCACTGTGGGTAAAAACAAATGCCTATTTGTATCCAACTTTGCACACTTTACTTGCTGTAATAAATGAACCGTATAGTCTCTCTGTTATTAACCAACAACATTTCAGTATTTAATCCTGTAAAGAAAATGACAATTGTATTATAAATAAAACATTGACGTAGCTATTATTTGGTCATCCAGAATTGCTACCCACTGGCTGTACAAATGATTGAGTTAAGCACTAAGCTGTATGTTGACATGAGTATATATTAAATCATATTGTGCTGATAAAATATTTATGCAACTTTTACCGGACTTGGTTTAGAGGGCCGTCTGTAACTGGCAGTGTACAAATGTGTAATCCCAAATCACAAATGAGCCCAGAAAGCACAGGTAGTCATTTTACATAAAATGGATTATCTGCTTTTTTCTTTGAAAGAACAACTGCCTAGCTTAATGAGGCTAAGATCAAAAGCTTTTATTCCACTCAAAACTGAAAAAGCTTTACCTTTTGCTACTGTGCCTTTAAAATGGACTTAATATTAAGAATTGTAAAATATATTCTAAAACAGGTTACAGCTACACTGGAGCCCATGCCCCCAACTAACACTGAAACTGAAAACACTGAAAGGAGGTCCTATAGGCCCTAGTTTTGTCATTGATTTTTCTTTAAAATCCTGGAAACTTCTGAGATCCTCTAGACGTTTCACATGGTATACCACACATCCTCAGGAGGTATAAAGTAAGCCAGTGATCCCCAACCAGTAGCTCGTGAGCAACATGTTGCTCTCCAACCCCTTGGATATTGCTCCCAGTGGCCTCAAAGTAGTGGCTTATTTTTGAATTCCAGGCTTGGAGGCAAGTTTTGATTGCTTAAAAACCAGATGTACTGCAAAATAGAGACTCCCGTAATCTGCCAGGCCACATAGGTGCTGCCAAATAGCCAATCACAGCCCTTCTTTGGCACCCCAGGAACTTGTTTCATGCTTGTGTTGCTCCCCAACTCTTTTTACATCTGAATGTTGCTCACGGGTGAAAAAGGTTGGGGACCTGAAGTAAGCTGTAAGACATGGCTTTAAAAATGTTTAGTGGATAGGTGTAAGTAAGTTAGGGTTGCTCCTTTTTATGGAAAAAAATAGCAGCCTGCCTACATTTTTGTCTACTTTCTTATTAATAACTATTAATAACTTTGGCATGAAACAGAATTGTAAAGCCTTATTGTCATGTAACCAAGTCATCAAGGACTCTATTAGGAAATCCAGCTAGAATACTACATGGATTGCATTTGATTTAAATGAAAGTGTCACTCAATCATATGTGAGTTATTGATCTCAATATAATAGATATACGGGGGAATGTAATAAAAGTCGGTAATGGAAAAACTATTTGCAATGCGAAAAGTTATGCCTTTGCACAAACAACTTTTGCTTTGCGCAAATTTAATATAGCTTTTACGAACACGGAAACTGTTTAGCGACCACTTCCCACAGTGGAAGGCCATTTGCGAATTTTATAGTTTGGTCCAATGCGCAGTCAATGTCTTACTGAAAAAGTTGTTTTGTTTGCTCCAAAAGATTACGACACCTTCAAGCACTTCTTAAGAGTGCGCAATTAAAATTCGCAATGCATTAACAATTTAAGGAACAATATTACATTGCGAGATGTGGATTTTTATTCTTATTGGTGCAAATTGTTTTGCTCTTTAATTACAATACATGCCCCCGATAAGAGAGGTAAACTGCTCCAAAAAATTGTAAAATTTTGCTTAAACTTGCTTGATGCATTGAACTCATTCTCTGTGTATTTTTCCAATGAAATGCTTTTTTTTCTCCTGCCATATGCATTAGTTTGTGAGCTGTTTTTTTGCCCCAAATTCATTGGTGTCAATGGCCTTTTTTCTCACCCCAAATGAATAGTGCAGCCAATCATCAAAAGCGCACCTAAAGGCTTATCATATTGCAGGACTTCACAATACGAGTGTATAGATAAAAAGTCAAATTTATTTAATTATTCTGATAAAATCATTGTACAAGGACGGATAGAGCAGGCAGGGGAGAGCACAGCAAATAAGTTGTTCTCGCTCATCCCTAATAGAGGTAATCCACTCCGTATAGTGAATGGGACATTATATCAAAGAAAGTGTAAGTTTATTGAGTCAACGTTTCGGTCCAGCTAAGAGGCTCTTTCACAAGGTGTACAAAAATACATAACTAATTATTAACCCGGGATAAATGGAATGACTGTCCTAAAGAAATGGATAGACCAGTAAGCAAGATAGAAAATGGACATAATATACAATTGTATTCAGTTCTTGTAGGCTAACTGGTGCAAGTAACTTGAGAACTTAATATCCATCCTCTAAACGTTTTCCTTCCCTATCAAGATTTAATCATGAATCAAAAGATATTTTCATATTTATACAGTCAATATTCAAAGTTTTAACATACACACATACTATTTATTACTATATTTGTATGTGAATGGTATCATTTCTGGCCCGCCAGGTTAATTATGGCATTATCATGTATTCACATGTGTTAATTCCAGGTATTCCCTGCATCTATTCCTCCCTGCAGTTTTCTCTTGAATTTTATCTTTATCTCAGAACCATGTATGGAAGCAAAATACCACTGTAAATTGTATTAATAAGTGCACTGTTTTGTTTCACTTTTAGCACTTGGGATGCTTATTGGTTTGGCCTCATATTCTGGCCAATAAGGTGGCATTTATGTAAAAAGTGGCAGAGTAAGCAGGAAATATCAGGCCATGTACAGACAGTTTTAGTTAGACATAAAACCATACTCCATGATTACAGTTTAACAAAGAAAAATACAAAATTGTCACTAGCAGTCAATATGCCAAATAATATATATATGAAATATTTGCCCAAGTATTACTAAAAATAATAACCCTAAATTGTATAAAAGGCACCAAATTTGCCTATATGCAGTAACCCATAGCAAACAATAAGGTGATTATTAACAGGTTACAAGCAAATTCTACCTGCTGATTGGCTAACATTGGTGATTACATTGTCCAACTGCAAAACCAGCCTGTTGGGTTTATTTAATGTTTACATGATTTTCTAGTAGACTTAAGGTATGAAGATCCAAATTACGGAAAGATCTGTTATCCGGAAAACCCCAGGTCCCGAGCATTCTGGATAACAGGTCCCATACCTGTGTATATATAAAATATGTGTGTGTGTTTATTTGTCATACAATATCATTTGCTGAAGTTCCTGAAGGTCTATAGCATTTATGACCATGCCCTGTGATGATTTATTTTTAGGCCAGGTGGTATCTGAAGGGTTAAACAAATCCACAGATCTGTTTTTATGACTTGCCATATTAATCTTTATGTATTTAAACGACTCTGTATTTTTATAGTTTGTAGAATTTCTGGAAGCGGTATATTTCATTAAAAGCACCACTATAACTCTGGTTCTTTTTCATCTGAAGGAGCCATGAATGCTGATGAAATCTTCCTCAGATCTGCATATTAATTCCAATGTAGTGGGACAGTTCTGTATCATCGTTCAAGCATTTAACATTACAGATGAAGCCACTTGGATTTGTGAGTTAAATGCGTCATGACTCAGAGTTAATTGAAGAAACTGTGTTATCTAAAGTTATCTTAACTCATTTAATGCATTTAACCTTTTCATTAGCATACCAAAGCACCATTGTTCACAATGGTGAATGCTTTAATTAGATGGGATGTTGTGTCACAGTTTTCTGTGTTAAATGAGATAAATGGGATATCTGTGTTTAGTTATTCTGTGTCAAACAGACAAACCAAAGTGGCTGCATCTGTACGTTTATTTTACAATGTAATGCTCAAGAACCTCTCTCTCCCTCTCTCTCTAAACAGTATAAGCTTCAGCGTGAGGAGCTTTTGAGAAAAAAATGTTTGTTTGTCACTTTGATATCTTTCTTTGAAACATATCTTAAGCAAGTACCTAATGTCTTCCTATGTGACATAAGACGCTGTTAAGGCCAGCTTTCATGGGCTCTTAAAATGTAAATGCAGTACATCACTGGTAATGGAGCTACGAGGATACTATCAGAGTGCTGTGCCACACTTACAATGAGAAGCTCCGTCAATTCCTCAGCCGGTGCCAAACTTTTGAAAGACCCTTTCACTTCATAAATCAGCTAGCAGTTTAGATTATCCTGGCAGCACCTTTGAGGAACAAATCAAGATCATAGGGAATGAAGGGTATAACAATGAAATCTTGACTAGATACAGGTGTTTAGGTTTACAGATGAACCACAAATGACTGGATCTTTGACAGCTGTTGATACTATCAGTTGTATGCAGCTATTATTGGCTTCAGTCATGAGGGCTCAAAGGCCTTTCCCTTAGCAATGTCTCTGCAGCTGATAACATTTGGCTGAACTTTCAGATCATAACCTCCCTTTTGACTTTATGCCGTCAAACTCGCCTTAACTGATCAGAGGAAAAGACACGAGTAGGAAGACAAGTAAAATATTATTGACTGGGTTGTTTCATGTCTATTAGGAAAGAGAGCAGGGGAGGGAAAAGATATTCTGCCTGACAGGTTTCGAGCTAATCAGCGAAGGAATCACACCAATGTACTAGCCCTTAATAAAGGGAAAAGAAGAGAAGGCTCAAGAGAGGTCATTCTTCTGAGTTGGACAAAAACAAAATGAAAGCAAACAATTAGATCTGGTAACCAGAATCTGGAGGCCCGTCCTTATATCTCTCTGCAGCTGTCACCCAAGAGCACAAACACTAGTGAGGGAATGTAATTAAAGTCATGTGATGTGTAAATACTCGCAGAGTTAAGAAATGAAATTTGCATTTTGCAGTTTATTAGCTTTCCTCAGACAAATATTACATTGTGGGATTTTTATTATTTTCTAAAAACGTGGCTAAAGGTGAAGTGTTTTCACAAAATTCTCAATGTTGCAGAAAGATATGTTATTATATACACAGGGCATTTGAGAAAAAAAAACATGAAATATTTGGATCTTTTCCATGTATGAGTTTTATTACATTCCCACGTTTATATGAATGTCGGTGCCTGTTTGTAATAAATAAGAAAAGCTCGGAAGCTACATGACTAAAATTGCAAGGGGTGGTAGTGATCACAAATATGAACATTTTACTTTTTATCTCAATATAAAATATTAGTTCTTGTTGGAAATGTGTTCTGCCTACTGTTTTCATTTTACAGTTTCCTTTTATTTAAACTACCTAAAAACTACCTAGAGAAAATGCAATACTTACTTTTAGATTGCTTAAAAAATAATGTTGAAATATAGCGAGTAGAATTTCATTCCCATTTGTAAAATATTTAAAGGTAAAGAGCAATGGTACACAAGTCATTTTTGGATGTTTTCCGTGCCACAACATATGTGGACAAAACACCTTCAATTGCCCTCCATTGTCCTCTACTCAATCCCCTGAAAGCACTAGCCAGGCAATTCTTTCCAGAAAATGCAAACAGTCTTTAGGGCTGGGACACACTGGGCGATTTGGGGAGGTTTAGTCACCTGGTGACTTATCGCGCCACTTTCCGTGACCAATCTTCCCCCAAATACCTTCCCTCACTCTGTGCCTGGCTAAAATGAAAAATCGCCTGCGCTAATCACACGCGGCAATTCGTTTTCCGAAGTAGCCCGAAGTTTCATCGTGAGGCGACTTCGGGCGACTTCGGAAAACGAATCGTTGTGTGTGATTAGCGCCGGCGACTTTTCATTTTATCCAGGCGCAGAGTGAGGGGAGGCATTCAGGGAGAATTTATCTCAATGTTTCCTGAAAAAAACTCTGCGTGGGTTTTTTCGCCTTATTTATTAATACACTTTCCCAAAAAAAAATTTTGCGGGAAAAAAACGTAACAAATCCGAATTGTACAAATTTTCCTGATTTCACACCCGAAAACTTTGATTTATTCTGATTTTGCCTGAAAACCCCCAAATCTTCGGGTTATTGCACGAAACGCGGACCAGATCAAAAAATCGTTGGGACTTCTCCGTTTTAATTACTGTGTATGCAACGTCGACAGGTCTCAGATGCCGGATTTTCAGATTCAGACTTTTTCCATTATTATTAATTATTTAGCTTTTTATTTAGCAGCTCTCCAGTTTGTAATTTCAGCAATCTGGTTGATAGGGCCCAAATTACCCTAGCAACCATGTATTGATTTGAATGAGAGACTGGAATATGAATAGGAAAGTCCTGAATAAGTAATAAAAAGTAGCAAAAACAATACATTTGTAGCCTTACAGAGCATTTGTTTTTAGATAGGGTCAATGAACCCATTTGAAAGCTGGAAAGAGTAATAAGAAGAAGGTAAACAATTCAAAAGTATAAAATATAAAACATTAAGGCCAATCAAAAAGTTGCCTAGAATTAGTCATTCTATAACATACTAAAAGTTCATTTAAAGGTGAACCACCCCTTTAATGCTGGTTTGTGAATCATCAAAGTGTGTGTGTGGGGGGTAATTCCTAAGGTAATAGCACAGAATGGTTTCAATGTGTAAGTTATTGTTTGTAGGTCAAATGAGTGCAGCTAAAACTTCATATAGATGTGTCCCTGGCTTGAGAGCTGTAAAACATATATGTATAAGAGCAATGATAACCAAAACAAGGGGGAATCTCAGCGCTATTTTCTGCAGGATTCGGATTTGAATCCTTCTGCCCGGCCCAGATTGTAATTTGCATTTGCAAATTAGTGCCGAGGAGGGAAATAACATGACTTTTTCACACAAAACAAGGAAGTAAAAATGTTTTCCCCTTCCCACCCCTAATTTGTATATACAAATTAGAATTCGGATTCGGTTCGATGTTCGGCTGAATCTTTTGCAAAGTATTCAGGGGTTTGGCCGAATCCAAAATAGTGGATACGGTGCACCCCTAATTATAGTGTATTGTGGTCAATTGGAAAGAGTCTTTGGTGCTATGGATGTGAGCAGCACAATTAAAACACAGTTGTATCACTTATCCCTTCCAGGAAACCCATGACTATGCAGTTGTGAAACATTATTCTACCCTTGGTACTGTGCTACTTCTACTTCTGCCAACCTCACAAATAGATTAAGGGGGTTATTTACTAAACTCCGATTAGGTTTTTTTGGGGGAAAAACTCGAATTTTTCAGGGTTTTTTTGAAACTCACATTTTTTGAGATTTATTAAAGCCCAATGCAGCAAAAGGCTAGAATCCAAAAATCCAACATCTCAGACATGTCGAGGTTGTGTATAAGTCAATGGCAGAGGTCCCTCACCTATTTTGACGTTTCTATGGTCCGCGCTGGAATTATCTCAAAAATCTTTTCGGGGAAAAATTCAAACTTTTCAGTAAAAAGCCCAAAAAAATAGAGCGATTTGGCAAAAAAAGGTACGATTCAGGTTTTCGCTATAATCAGGTTTTGATGATGATGTCAAGCTTTTTTTTTTAATAACAAATAAGGTCCAATCGTGGATTCTAGTTTGGTCAAACTTTTTTTTACTTAAATGATTAATTTTATATAGAAAAATTCAGATTTTAATAAATAACCCTCCCCATCTCTGTAACCTAAATGAAATGATATACCGTATCCTTAGAAAAATTTACAGAAATTTTGTTTGTCGTTCATAAAAAATTCTTCACCACATTTTTCATGCTGCCCACAATCTCTTCAAATCTGTCTGCTACCCTCTCTATTAACAACAAACGATAACTATTTTCTACAATTCTTCCCACTAATTGCTCCGCATGTTTGTAATACACAGATAGCAATTCCCTTCCCTTACCTCTATCCCTACAAGAGAGGCTTGCTCTTTGGAACAGGTGTTCTTTTTTAGTTTTACTGAGTAAGGGTATAACGAGATGAGCGTTTTGGACACAATTCTGCTGGATCTGACGCGCTACACCAAAGCGCAGGCATCAAGTCGGATGCGACGGAAAACAAGATAAGTAGTGATGGGCGAATTTGCTGAAAAATTTGTGAATTTCGTATAAAATTTGTGAAACAGCGAAAAATTCACAAAACGGCGCCGGCGTCTCGGTTTTGACGCCGGCGTCCATTTTTGATGCCAAATTTTCGCGCCCATTACACTAATTTATTCACCGGTGGCGAATCGCAGAAATTCGCCCCGAATTTGCGCCTGGTGAATAAATTCGCCCATCACTAAAGATAAGCAATAGCAATGTCGGATGCTGTCGCAGCGTTTGTCCGATGCAACACAACTGTTGGATGAAGACGCAGCATGCAGCATTTGCATCCGGCAGTCGCGTCACGTTGGACAAACAATGCAACACCATCCGAAACTTGTATTTCTTACCTTGTTTTCTGTCGCATCCGTCTTGACGCCTGCGTTGGTGCAGCGCATCGGATCCAACAGAATGGCGTCCATGCTTGTCTAGTTCCACCCTAAGTGTAGGTAATATGCTTAAGGGCTCTTACACATGCTTGGTTTTTCCTGCGCTCCCTTGCATTGTGCTTTATTCCATTCAGCCGCAGGGGAGCGCAGGAGTAGACACACTCAATTATTGTGAAGGGGGCTGTACTCACACAGACACATGTAAGTGCCAAACGCAGGTGGGATGCAGCATATTGTATTTCACCTGCGTTCGGCGCATTCATGTGTCGATGTAAGTATAGGCCCCTTCACAATAATTGAGTGTGTCTAAACCGCCCATGTGTAAGAGCCTTTAAGCCCTTAAAAGAGCCAAATTAAATGACAGGAAAGATTTACAGACTACAACAAGATTTATATTGCATAATTATTACACTTTGACTATTTGGAGACCAACATCTACATCCATGTTTCACAATACCACATACAAACTCCACAGTATTTGGTTCTGCATAAACATTTCATGCATTTATATTGAGAAAGTTCTCCTACCTTGCCCTTATCTTGTGCAGGCTAGAGTTCAGGTATCTGCAGAGGCTTTGATTGTGAGAGAAGATACACTACCAATTTATTCATTGTCAATACTTGATTTAGTTACCTTACGTATCCTCATGAGCTTGAATTGATCATTCCCTGCCTTAAGGGAACAAGTAAAGTGAATCTATTGTTGATAGTAGTAAGTGATACCGTTTGATGGACCAAGACAGCTGAATACCAAAGCAGTGAAAGTATACAGAGTTCATGAAGTCTTGTTCTATACCTATTTAGAATTAATATTCTAGTCCATTATGCGGTAAACCCAACTGTTCCCGTCCTGTCTTCTTCACTAGTCAGCTATTTACTAGAGCAACTAATAATTTAGCGTAGCATATTTACCATTTGCTCACATCAATCGTCATACAGCCATTACAAAATTAGAAAAGTGGCCATATAGCAGAATAAAACAAAATATCCATTTAAACCAAGAAGTCTGTTTTTCTGGGTATTCATCATTTATTTAAATAAAGTATATACTTGTGTTGTTTTTATAAATGATGACTTTGAAAGCATTAGACAAAAAAATGTTCCATTCTTGCTTTATGATGGAGAACAAATAAATCAGTTAACAAAATGCCTGTTTATCCATCTTTGAAAACTTTAAACTTTCTTTGCTCATTAATCTTAATCAAACCCCACAATATTCCTTTCTGTCACTGCCTCAGGCAACTCATTGTTGCTACTCATGACAGACAAATCTTAATTTTATTTGAATTCTGCATTAGGGTTGAAAGATACACAGTAAAGAGTGATTTGCAAATATCACACTTACAAAACAAGAAACAGACTGACTGCTTAGCCAGGCAGAGCATCATATATTCTCTTTTTCAAAGCGAAAGCTCTTTAGTTAGAGGGTGTAGGTCCATTATTATGTAAAGGTACAGATGGAGATGACTGATCATTGTCCTCTGAATCCAGAAAGCACAGCACAAAAATATGTTACTGTAAGTGCAATTAAAGAAAACTACTCACACATTGTTTTGATATAAAGATAATCTTATTTTATTCTTATGTCATGCATTATCATGGGCTGGGTTTACATATATTCTCATGTTTAATAGAGAATACAGAATGCTCGGGACTTGGGGTTTTCCTTATAATAGATCTTTCTGTAATTTTGATATTCATACTAGTAAAAAATAACTTAAACATGGGAAGGGTTATTTACTAAAATCCAAATTTATCTCATTATTTACAGTACCGTATATACTCGAGTATAAGCCGAGTTTTTCAGCCCCCAAAATATGCTGAAAAACTCTACCTCGGCTTATACGCAAAAACGGTCGCTGGCGTCTAAGAATAGTCGCCGGCGTCTAAGAATAGTCGCTGGCGCCTAAGAATAGTTGCCAGTGTCCAAGAATAGTCACCCGCGTCCAAGAATAGTCGCCAGCGTCCAAGAATAGTCTCCAAGAATATTCGCCGGCGTCCAAGAATAGTCGCCGGCATCCAAAAACGAGACGCCGGCACCTCCGATGGGAGCAGAAACCCTAAATTTTTTGATTGAAACTTACCAGAAGCTGCTGCATTTGTCACCCTCGGCTTATACTCGAGTCAATAAGCTTTCCCAGTTTTTGGAGGTAAAATTAGGTACCTCGGCTTATACTCGGGACGGCTTATACTCGAGTATATACGGTATATAAAAAACCACAACCAAACTTCCATACCTGGTTTTAACTTATTTATTATTACAAAAGCTTGATTTTATCGGTTCTGGTAAAAACTCAATAAAATTGAGCGAAAACCTGAATCATATGAGTTTTTTCCCAGAATAGCTCACTTTTTTCTGGCTTTTTCCCAAAAAGCCAGAATTTTTTGAATATTTGTCCAAAAAGTCCGAAATGGTTGCATTTTTGGGCTAATTCCAGCGCAGACCACAGAATCTTCAAAATAGGATAGGGACCTCTGCCATTGATTTATACACAACTTCGGCAGGTCTGAGATATCAGATTTACGGATTCTGGCTTTTTGCTGCATCGGGCTTTAATAAATCTCCAAAAATTTGAGGTAAAAAAAAACTGAAAAAAATTGAGTTTTACCCTGAAAAGCCAGACCAGAGTTTAGTAAATAACCCCCTGAATAAACCCAATGGGCTGGCAATAAGGATTAATTACTGTATCTGAGCTGGGATCAAGTCCAAGCTTTATTATTATTGATGTGGCATGTGAGCTTGCATATTTTGGCCAAAATGTGGTACTAACTCCTCAATTTTTGTCTGATTCTTTCTTTCTTTTGTATGTGCAAATAGTGGCTGTATACCATTTATAGCAGCAGGTCAACTCCAGATTGTAGGTTAGTCCAAGTGCTGTAAAAAATAGGAGCTGGTCAACGCTACAGCGTGGGTTAGACTGTGCACTCATGATTTTTCTTTGTTTCATGTTGATGTCATGTTTAAAGAAGTTAATAGGCCATAAAGGCAATCAATAATTCGAGTGTTTTTCATGATAATTTCAGGGTAGTATTTGATAAGAATTTACAGATGAAATGTTAGTGTTGACCATTAGCTGATTCAGTATAAAAGCTCTATCTTACATTAATATATATAATTATACACGATAATGAGTATCTGAGGGCAATGACAATTTAGCAAAAAAATAAAATTTAGCTCAATCATACAGTAAATGATACCTTTTTTATAAATACAGTATATTTGTCCAACTGCTCACCTATGCAAACGTAAGCTTAAGGAAGACATTTTCATCAGCTATTAACTTCCTTTATGTCAGCAATTTTTTGAAAAATTTCCTAGACGTTAGAGAGCTCCTCTTCTCCATGTGAATTACAGAGCTACTGCAGTGACTCTCCCATGCATTACAATGTGTGTCTTACTTCTTAACCAAGCCGCTAATCACGCAAATTATTGCAACTAATTACATCTGAAGGTCTAATTAATTCTTTCAGTACCACATCATTTAGTACGCATTCACAACACAGCACCTGTTTTGAAAATTCTAGCAGTTAATTTGTTTATAAACAAACACTATTTGCATAAAATGTTTAATGAATGGTTTAACAGTTAGTACAATGCTTGAGCTTTGTCTTACCAGATTTGAGGTCACCATAGGTCACGTTAAATTAATTTTAAACCTCACAAATTAATGTAAATAGAATGTGTGACTATCTCATTAATAAAGAAAACATTTCTGCTATGTAACCTAATGAGCCTCAGAAAGGTGATTATTAGCTCACCAATGAGGCTTTTTGAAAAGCCAAGGAGGAATTTTTGGTGGGCTACAATTAAACATTGGGATATAATTGCAAGTAAGGTAAAGTCAGCTGAAAACAAGTAAACCTAAGCACAATATTTTTTCAATGCTATGGTAAATGTCTACTATGAAAAGCATCAGAGTATCCAGATTAATACTATTCTTAAAGGAGAATTCAACCCCCCACTTTGATAAATCCCCACTGGCTCCCCTCCGCTGGCCCCCTCCTTGCCTCCCCTCTGCTAAGTGTTACCCCAGAAATGTGTCCCTTGTAGGATTACTAACCGTACATGCAGAGTGAGTGCAGCAGAGCTCACAGCGCCATCTTTCGGCGCTTCGGTAATCTTCGGGATTTTTTTGTTCCCTTCGGCAATTTCCGTCACTTCCTGGGCATGCACAGTTGTAACAAATGAAAAACTGCTCCAACTGCGCATGCACCGATATGCCACTCACTTTATGAGGATTACCAAAGCACCGAAGATGGTGCCCGTGAACTCACTGCATGCACTCCGACGCATTTCGTCTTGGTCAGACTTCCTCAAGAGTCTGACCAAGATGAAACGTGCCGGCTGTGACGTCATCCAAGGGGGCCCAGCACCGCACGCTTACCACGCCGGCTAAAGATCTACTACAGCGGAGCGAGTTCTCTGAATGCTGGACATATCCATGGACTGACTATTTTACATGCTAATTCCAAGAATATACTTGTGAGTGCAATTTTAACTCTTTTAAAAAATCAACTAAAAGTTTTTTTACACGATGTTAAGCATATTTCCTTAGAGACTGTTGGATACCCACTACGATTAGAAAGCTACAGCTAATATTTTCAACGCAAGTGACATATCTAAACGTTTGTGAGTATACAATTTGCAACCACAGACGGTGTAATTTATCTAAAAGCTGATAAAAGGTTAAAGGGCAAATTAACCCCACAGGTGAAGGAAAAAAGGCACTATACCTAAGATCAATTTTAACTGCACAAAGGGTGCCCTATGTGTTAAAGAAATACTACACTATATACTACTTTTTTGTCTCTTATTCATCCCGAGCTATTAGCGCTGGTTTATCTATACATACTCTATTGTTACCGAGGGAGAACGGATTCTTTTTAACCGTCTAAGGGAGTGAACTACAGAACCTGGGAACCCTTCTCTGCCTTCCAGATTAAATATATTGCAATACATGGACAAACAATCCCTGTTTTGTTTAATGGGTAAGGCATTTTTCAGTAGCAGTATGCACCCCCGCCTAATGGTTTTAAAAAATAGTGGTGAGCACAATTTTCTCTTATTTGTTATAATTTATACAGGAGCAGTGACCATCTCCATGTTGTAGCTCCCACCCTTCCCAGGTATAGTCAGGTGATACCACTGGTGGCCAATAAAAGGCCAACCAAGTTTGGGAGTTTTACTTTGAAAGCAGCAAGTAAGTTGCAGGTAAAACTTAAACCCTTTGTAAAATGTATAATGAAGCAATTGAATTCTTAATGAATCAGATAAAAATTGAGCATAGGACTGGCCAGATATGGGATGACTTTGACGTAGTTGGCCAGCTTAAATATATTGCAATATATGGACAAACAATCCCTGTTTTGTTTAAAGGGTAAGGCATTTTTTAGTAGCAGTATGCACAAAATGTCTCTGTCTTAAATATATTGATAATGGGTTGAGTGCAGAGAACCTCTTGTTTTTGTCGAATGAGAGATGATTTATGAAAAAACATGAATGTCCCAACCTGAAGATTTGTATCAAATTCGAATAGAATTAGTTGAGGTGTGATAAACCTCAAATGCGAAATTACCGAATGCAAAAGTTAACAGGTTTGCATCCGTTATCCGGAAATCCGTTATCCAGATAGCTCAGATTTATGGGAAGGCCATTTTAAACAAAATAATTAAAATTCTTAAAAATGATTTCCTTTATCTCTGTAATAATAAAACAGTACCTTGTACTTGATCCCAACTAAGATATAATTCATACTTATTGGAGGCAAAACAATCCAATTGGGTTTAATCATTTTTTTAGTAGACTTCTGGTGTGGTGATCCAAATTACAGAAAGATCTGGAAAACCCCAGGTCCCTAGCATTCTGGATTAAAGGTCTGCCTGTGTACAATATGATGAACATGTAAGGTAGTATGTGTATTTCATAGACTTTTAAGACGTTTGGAGATTATACATTATGGGCTATTTACAGTATATTTGCACACATCTTTCAAGCTAAATAAAAATTGCTTTATTTGCTATCTCCTTCCCCCACATTTTGCTTAGCATTGATTGTTTTGCCATTGCTACCTAGGACACCAGTGTGTCTAACAAGGAATGAAGTTTTGTCCATTGCTAAATTCCATTCATAAATTAGTTGTACAGTTACTGGATCTAAAATCCAGAAATACATTATCCAAAAAGCAATGTAATTTCCCATAGAGTCCTGTTTAAACAAATCATTTTTGACTGAATTGCTTTCATCTGTAAGGATAAGACAGTGCCTGTTACAAGACGTTAACTGGCGCTACAAAAATCTATTTCTGTGATGAAACAATCCTCCAGGTGTTTTCAATGTTTTACTGCTTTTTATTAGTCCTAATGCATGAAGCTTCACATTATGAAAAGAATCTTACCCAGAAATCCCTAGGTCCCCAACAAGAATAGATACCATACCTGTATTTCATTATCATTCATTTTCATTTGGACATGCTGCCAATAACATCAAACCACTCCCCCAGGGGGTCACTGGGCCATACCACAAGCTGTCTCCATATAGGAAAATTGGAACACAAAGTTGTATAGCTTATTCCACATTCATCAGTTAAGGCTGATTCTTCTGTAAGATTTTATCCAATAATATAGTACAGCACCAGCTTGTACACAGTCACTGTTTAAGGTTTTTTTTTTGTTCACTTAAATTGGAAACACCCTTTAATTTAGAATTCAGGGTTTTCAAATAGAAGATCCCATACCTGTATTAGTCAAAGGCCTTAATATCCATGTATCTCAGTTATGCCCATGTAGCCTAAATGTCCATGGTCGGTGGTCTAAACACCATGGTCTCTATATAGTGAACATTTTTTCAATAATGTCCAATTAAAAGATTTACAATATTACCAGAATACAGTTATGAAACTTGAGTCATTTTTATAGGGATTAATTAGCAATCAAAAATACAATTAAGAACAGTTAATATGAAGT
Organism: Xenopus laevis; assembly: GCF_017654675.1. Classification (NCBI taxonomy): domain Eukaryota; kingdom Metazoa; phylum Chordata; class Amphibia; order Anura; family Pipidae; genus Xenopus; species Xenopus laevis. The sequence continues at coordinate 63,711,467 of NC_054377.1, read as the reverse complement.
CATTCAATGATTAAACTGTGACAGTATAAAAAGCAATCCATTCTTTATGGCACAATTCCATCTTCAGCCGTAAGAAGAGAGCCCTCTTGATTATTATCTGGAAAATACTTTTCATGAACTACTAGTGACTCTATCCAACTTTGGCTTTCACAAATAACTGTTAAATTGATAAGCACCTGTTGTAAATTTGTATCAGGTCTGCATGCAGATGATTTGGATACGAGACGAGTAAAATCTATAAAATGTGTCCTACACAGCAGTGCTTTGTCCTTTCCATGCACAGGATATTCATCAGACTTGTGTTTGCAAGGGATAAAAGCTGCTTTGGCCAGTCTGCAGTTTAAACAAACAAAAAAAATCATATATTTCTGCCAGATAAAGATTTTAAAGCAGTATCTCGACCACAGAAACAGTTCATAAACAAAGTGATTTTGCCTTGCATTAAGAAGCACTAAAACAAAAACAAATGTTGTTTCTATTAACTATCGTTATGTAGAGACCCTGATGGTTAAGTGGTTTTGCCCAGGCAGTTTTCTTCTGTATATTTGGACACCTAAGTGGTCCTTTGATTACCCAGGCAGCTATTGTCCTTTTCATTGGGTCCATTGTTGATTGATCTGGTTATTAGTTGCCCAGTAGGTGGTAGTGTGTAAAAGAATAAGGGAGAGCACACATGCTCAGGGCTCTCTCCTTGGATCCAACCTTATGGGGAGGTGGGTACATGACTGGGTCTGAGCCGCTAATAGACCCTGGTGAGGGTGAGTTTATTTAGCATCAGAAGTTTGGTAATAGTTGCTCTAGAGCGAGAGTTAGAGACAGTATATTAAGGGAGCAGCTTTTTGGCTCTAACAAGGAGAGTAGTTGGGGATAGAACCATTGCGGTAGTCAAGCCGCCATACATGGACATGATTTGGTGAGTTCAGGAGCAAAGGATCAAGATACCCTGGGGATCCCTAGTGCTGGGGAAAATCACCAAGACAGTTGCACTGTCTATGCTCCTACTGCCCCAAAGTGCTTAAGAAATTGGCTCCTCCAACTTACAGAACATTTACAGCAGCATTTCACTGGAATACATTATACAGTATAATCTTTTCCATTAAAACAACACCAGCATCTATTACTGTATATCACCAGTAAATAAATGAACCAAATTTATTTCCCTATTTTTATGTTTTCCTGTATTTTAGGTGCCCAAATCCTCTGCCTCAGAAATCAAGCAATTTTATACATGGGTGTACTGGTAAAGAAAGAACAAGGCTGAATACATTGTTCGCATTCTGTTTTCCCATGTGATGCTGCGCTCAACAAAATCATAGAAACAAACTGAAATGCAGATAAGAGCTAGTAGCGTGCTGGTCTTCTTTTCCAAATGTAAAAAAAGAAAATGTTCCAAGGTTTTCATTTATTCACCTTTGTTCAGCCTATTGTTTTATTCTTTTATTTGCTCTCATGACTACAGAGAGAATCTGGCATGCATTCGCATAGGTATGCAGTCATATATTGATGGGATGGTAAGATTCGCAATTCCTTATGTGTTAGGAATTATATAAAATTTGGATTTTATTGTATTTTTATTGTATTATTTTCAGTCAGGCTGACAAAAGTGCATCCAACGTATTTTTACGATATTTAACCATCCTCGCACAGTCCCGAAGGTCTAGCTAGTCTACCACCTATTCATGTGCATGTGCTTTCCTCAATACAAACAAGCACAGCACTAGTGAAGAGGCTGCAGGCCTGCTGATTTGCTGACTATATCTGCTAGCTATGCCTAGTGACAAAAAGTACCTTTGCTCCTACATGAAACTTTTTTTTTGTGTCAAAAAATATAACCCATATCATTTCTCAGTTTGAAGGAAACTACATGTTAAAACCTGCAACCTATAACAACACCATCTCACAGCCACAGGGACATTTAGAATGATCTACATATTTCTACAAAATGTTTATATGAAACATACATCCAGATGGTACAGGCATGCACTCTGCTTATCCCAAATTTCTTGATGTTAAAATTATTGATATGTTTTTTTTATGATTATTGTGTGGCAAAAAAACACCATACAACTCATGATGTGCCCTGACAGTTGTTTTTTACATTGTGAAAATTTAGTGGGGGCAGGAATTGTATGCTTTTAAAGGGTTTGGTGACTTTTAAGTTATTTAATGGCCAATTCTAAGCATCTTTTCAATTGGTCTTCATTATTTACTTTTTATAGTTTTGTAATTATCTGCCTTTTTCTTTTGATTTGTAATTATTTGCCTTCTTCTTTTGACAAATGTTCTCTAAGTCTATTACTTTATTAGTTTTGCAACTTTGTATTACTTATCTTTCTATACAGGCCCTCCCCTATTCATATTCCAGTCTCTTATTCAAATCAATTTATAGTTGCTAATGTAATTTTGGACCCTAGCAACCAAGTTGTTGAAACTGCAAACTGGAGAGCTGCTAAATAATTAAAAAAAAAACACAAGTAATAAAAAATGATAACCAATTGCAAATTGTCTCAGAATATCACTCTCTACATCATGGTAAAAGTTAACTCATAGTCACAATATTACGGTTAACTGTAAGCAAATTGGCTTAGCATGCTGGATGTATTGTGGTTTTGCATAGATAAAACTTGCTGTATACAGACATGTGCACAGGGGGCTTATTGAATTGAGAATAAGGGAGATACCTATTGAGCAGGACTAAAAATCCCATTGGGTGAGGACCTCATGAGCCAGTTGATGCAATACTCTCTTGATGGTCTTCATACACTGCTTTGATCTTTGCCAGGGACTTAAATTATAATATAATTTTACTTGCAGCAGGAGTTAGCCACTTGCTAACATACTTTAGAGGATGCATAGTTACATAGTTACATAGCTAAATCAGGTAGAAAAAAGACAAAGTCAATCAAGTTCAACCCCTTCAAATGAAAACCCAGCATCCATACACACACCCCTCCATACTTTCACATACATTTTATATACCCATATCTATACTAACTATAGAATTTAGTATCACAATAGCCTTTGATATGTCTGTCCAAGAAATCATCCACGTCACTGTTAAAGGCATTAACTGAATCTGCCATCACAACATCACCCGGCAGTGCATTCCACAACCTCACTGTCCTGACTGTGAAGAACCCCCTACGTTGCTTCAAATGAAAGTTCTTTTCTTCTAGTCTAAAGGGGTGGCCTCTGGTACGGTGATCCTCTTTATTGGTAAAAAGGTCCCCTGCTATTTGTCTATAATGTCCTCTAATGTACTTGTAAAGTGTAATCATGTCCTATCACAATCGCCTTTTTTCCAGAAAAAACAACCCCAACCTTGACAGTCTACCCTCATAATTTAAGTCTTCCATCCCTCTAACCAGTTTAGTTGCACTTAGTCTCTGCACTCTCTCCAGCTCATTTATATCCCTCTTAAGGACTGGAGTCCAAAACTACACTGCATACTCCAGGTGAGGCCTTACCAGGGACCTATAAAGAGGCATAATTATGTTTTCATCCCTTGAGTTAATGCCCTTTTTTATGCAAGACAGAACTTTATTTGCTTTAGTAGCCACAGAATGACACTGCCCAGAATTAGACAATTTGTTATCTACAAAAAAACCCTAGATCCTTCTCATTTAAGGAAACTCCCAACACACTGCCATTTAGTGCATAACCTTGCATTTATTAACATTGAACCTCATTTTCCAGTTTGCTGCCCAGTTTCCCAACTTAGTCAAATCACTTTGCAATTACTTAACCCAAGCTTCTCTAAGGAATAGTTACCATATAGTTTGATCATTTCATTGGTTTCTGAGACCTTCCTCCACATCAGGCCCTATATCATTTCCCTGTTTAGGTAAAGTAAAAAAAAAACTGTGAAAATGTTGCCTCCCCATTTAGAGAAAGGAAACAGGAACTGCTTTGCAGCCCCGAGGCCACTAGGTCATAGGATGAGAAGACAAGGAAAGTTCCTGAAGAGTAGGTGAAAGTAAACTCTTTCAATCTGCTACACATTTATGGCAATGTTTCTCAATCTCAGATCCCAAAAAACCTTTGAATATCTTTGAATATATAACCTTATCTGAATATGCTAAATGACGTAGCATTTTATAAGCCAGAATGCTTCTTTATCATCCACTGAATCCTTACAATTCTCACAACTCCCACTGTTTGTGTTACAAAGTTTTTAGTAATTGACCCAGACTACAGAAGAGAGTAAAATCAGTATTATAAGAGGTACAACTATACTGTATGAGAAAACACAATTTCACTGAGTATTTTTCTGATGTAAATCAATTATTTTTTTTTTTCTCAGGTTATCTCCCTAAAGGATATCATGAGCTTCATCCTGACTTGTGATCCCTTAGGAGCAGTACAGTGTCATCACAGATTGCTGACACAAGACAGTAAACAGCAGGGCTGCTGATACACCAGTACTAAAAAGAAGGAGGTTAGCATGGTGCACAAAACTGAAGTATTGGGATCGGGGTTCTTTGTCATTAGATGAGATATCAGCATGTTAAACAAAGTTTAAGGAATCCCTTTAAAAAAGAGCCACAGAAGAAATGAGAAATACTGCTGAGTAACCTGCAAATCATATACTTTACAAGAATTATGCCAAAATAAAAACAATAAGGCTGGACATTTTTCAGAAAACTCTAAACATGTACAATAAAACATATATACGTACATAAAAACAGTCCCTACTGTCTGGCAGGTGTCACCTGGAGAACTACCGCACACACAGGGGCCTACTGTATGTATTATGATGTGTAAAACGAAATTCACCAGAAAAAAACGTTGTAAAAAGCTGTGTAAAATAAATGCAGAACTTATCGAGTTGTGTGATATTTTAGCACATGCGAATGCCAGATTTTCTGCTGTTATTTTACACTGCTTCAGACCTTTGCAAGTAAGTTCCAGAATATAAAAATTACACCACACATGCCGTTTTTTACACCACACAACTGCTTTTACAAGCTCACACTCTATCGAACTAGCTTGCCTATCTATCTATAACTATCCTGCTATTTACTACAATACCTCATTCACAGAGTCCCTTGCTCATATTTCCACTAAGGTGTCTCCTACCTTGGAACCCAGGCTTCTCCTTTACTAAGGCCTCCTGCCTCAGCATGATCTTTCACTTGAGTTTAAAATATATTAAATAGCACACACTTGTGGTGAAATAGTTACATAGTTAATTTGGGTTGAAAAAAAAAAGACAAAATTCCATCATGTTCAACCGATCCAAATGAACCCCAGTGCAAGTATACACACATATATAGACATATCAATACACAAGTTCAAAAAAGCTCCACTGCTATCTTTTTATAATGTCCTCTAATGTGCTTGTAAAGAGTAATCATCTCCCCTCACATGTGCCTTTTTTCCAGAGAAAACAAGATTAAAACGCAACATCCTCCACCCATTTTTCCAATTCCAATTTCCAGCTAGGGTTGCCACCTTTTGGCTGCATTGAGACTGGACAGATGATGATGTCACGTGGGTGGGTGTGTGGGGGGTGATATTGAGGGCAGGCTGGTCACATAGGGGTGATTCCAGTGACATTGGGGGTGATCAATACGTCATTCTAATAGAATCTTTCCCAGTTTTCCTCATTTGGAAAACTGGGCAGACGATTTTTACATGGGCAGCCCTCCTGAAAACCGGGTGTCCAGTTCAAAACCGGGCAGGTGGCAACCCCATTTCCAGCTCACTTCCATGGAAGGTAACCAACAATCTTATAACTAAGGTAAAGAATAAAACTATGAGAAGCATAGCCATTAAAATTTCACTTCCATATAAATACACATAAATACACACACAGAGCAATAATGATAAAAGGCCATATTATATCAGTACATTTTAAAAGATACTGGGCATGAGGGGCTAACATTATCCTGGTTTTAAACTAGGGTAGAATTTTAGGGGCAAATTCACTAAACAACGAAGCGACTAACGCTAGCGTGAATGTGTAAATTTAGTTAATTCGCCGATTCACTAACGGACGCTGGCGTTAATTCGCTAGTGTTACTTTGCACCCTTACGCCTGCCTAATTTGCGCAACGGACGTAACTACGCAAATTCACTGACACGCGAATTATTCTGAACGCTACCTTTTATGCCAGACTTCCTTCGCCACCTCAGACCAGGCGAAGTGCAATAGAGTAGATAGGGATTGCTTCAAAAAAAGTTAAAAAAATTTCTAAGTCCCAAAAAAGGCTGGCGTTTTTTCATTTTTTATGGGTGATTTTTCCCCCCCTACATTTCCTAACTCATGGCACCTTAACTATACAGTGGGCACATGTGTAAGGCAAAATAAAAATTTTATTTGCTGTTTTGAAGGTTTCCCAGGCTTGTGTAGTGCTGCTACATATACCTCCATTGTAACTTCAATTTGGCGCCGTATGCAAATTAACCATCGCTAGCGTAACTTTGCTTTGCTTGGCGAATTAACGCTAGCGCAACTTCGCAACCTTATGCTTCCGCTGAGCACAACTTCGGATTTTAGTGAATTTGCGTAGCGCTGGCGAAAATACGCCTGGCGAAGTGCGGCGAATCGGACGCTGGTGCAACAACGAATCTTAGTGAATGTCCCACTTAGAGTTGGATGACTTCTGAGTCAACCGCAAGTATTTCAAAGTACAAACTGCCTGATAAACTTGTTACCAATGTTCATTCTCAGTTATGTGAAAAGCTAATTAATAATGCATTAGTTTGTAGTTTCATCCTGGCTGTATTTATCCTACAGTGTACATTCCTGGAGGGATAATCAGTGTATTCCCTGCCAAGTGAAGATATTGCACCAGATCGAAAAGTGTTTCTCCACCTGGTCTCTATTGCTAACTCCTGGCAGAGTCCTGAATCCCTCTTTCAGAGTAGCCATTATTGTTAAACCCTTTTTACATGCGCAAGTAATCCAAGTAGTAAGATGCAAAAGCTGTGCTTTATTAATTATAGTAATTGTCATCATTATAAAGAGACATAATGCATAGTCCCATAATCCCTTTATTATACTATGTTAACTTTAATTCTCAACGTGGCTATGTCAGTACTAGAAGTTCTACTAATAACATCCAGTTTGACACAAACAATGGCAGTTACAGGTTTCCCTGCCAATTTGCCACTGTAATAAAAAATATAAGTCTGTAGATAAATGAACATCTCTCCCTATTTGCTGCAGCTGGAACATCCTTTCGTCAAAGCTCCCCGCAAAAAAACAAAAAAAAAAAAACACGTTTTCCAAATTTTACCCATCCTGATTTGTTCCCTGCTCAGCTGACACACATATTTTCCATAGCTGTGAATAACTAGCATTTCACAAATGAATGTGATCACCATGTGAGAAATTATCTTTTTAAAATAGAGCCTAATTTGCATATAAGGAACAAGAGATTTATGATAGGCAACATTGAACAACACTGCATCTGCCTAGGATCAGCCGTAATTTACATTGTTTGTGACCGATCTTAAATTCTAAAGCAGAAACAAGATGAAGTGCGCTGTTGCTGTGTTATTGTCAGGAGTCTTAGACTTACCGGAGATTTATTAGTAATCTTATCACAAACATGTCTCAAGTTTTTGCTTTTAATATGTGCCAGGCTTCTCTGAGGAATTTTCCTCGCTGCAATTAGATTTGTCATGCATGCGTCCTCAAGTTTAGTTGATTTCTATCCCAAAATAAAGCCACCTATCATTATATCACAGTACCTTGTGCACATTTTTTTTTTTTTTGCCCGCTACTTAATAATCAATGTATTCATCATTAAAATCTGAGCCCTCAAGCGATGGATTTTAGCATATTCTAATGACTAGTGACTTGCAAATTACATTGACCTTTCATGTTCATTCTGCGAGCACCTTGTTCTAATGTGTGCTGTATTTATAGTTTGCCAATACAAACTAGCCAAAGATTGGATAATTACTGTAATCTATTAGCTCGATTGCTTTCCCCGCTCATTTGTAGCATGTGCCATACAGGCTATTTTCAAAAGCTGGTCTATCGTTCATCTCTTGCAAGGCCAGAAACGAGAGGGGAAAAAAAATGCCTCATCTTTCCAATGTACACACTTACTAATGTATAAAGAACAGCCCATCTGAGCTAATGGATATTTCTTAAATGAAGAATTCACTTTACTATTACTGTCATAATGCTATTTGTGACTGACAAAAAGCACAGCTCTGGGAGTATAAACTTAGCTTAAGACTGTCAGGCAAAGTTCCATTTCCTACTTATTATGCTGACCTCCATGTAGTGCTTAAAGGTGTATGGCCTTCCGGAGCACAGCGTCAAATATATCAAATGGAACGTACTTCTCGGTACATATTCAGACTTTGTCTTCAAAGTATTGCTAAAGTGCTTTGAGTCTGCTGTTGTTTATCACCATTTAAAATTGCTTTGGCATGAGTATGTAAAATGACTACTAATTTAAAGGGCCACTATGACTTTTACCAATATTATTTCCCCTATGGATTTTCAAAATGGAAATATTTACAGCTTTTTTTTTTATTTGTCCAATTTTCTATGTCTATATAGGCATTGTCTTACTTAGAAGATGCCCACCAGCCCTTTACTGTATCCCTCTGGGCTTTTAATGTTGGAGAGGCTCAACATCTCAAGAAAGAAAGAAACAAAATAATGTTAATTATATTATGAAAATATCATAACTTTATTTGTTTTATCTTACAGGACAATGCAATATTTTCTGAATTGTTATAGGGTTTATACTTCTCTTCTTCTACTGTCTTCTAGTAAATTTTGGTCCTGCCTTGGCCTATATGTTTATTCCACATGACCATTGAATAAGCTAACTGCATAGATTTTTTTAGATTGTTCTTGGCTTATTTGTGCCAGACATAAGTGCAGATATAAAACATAAGGTGGCCAATAACAGCAGAAAACAGTTAGCACAGGACGTAATCGGCTTAGGAGAATAAGACAAGACATGGTTTTCATTTTTTATTATTTGCGGTTTTTGAGTTATTTAGCTTTTTATTCAGCGACTCTAAAGTTTGCAATTTCAGCAATCTGGTTGCTAGAGTACAAATTACCTTAGGAACCATACATTTATTTGAATAAGAGACTAGAATATAAATAGAAGAAGGTCTAAATAAAAAGAAATACAAAGTAGCAATAACAATACATTTGTAACATTACAGAGCATTTGGTTTTTAGATGGGCTCTGTGACCCCCATTTGAAAGCTGGAAAGAGTCAGAAAAAAAGCCAAATAATTATAAAAAAAATTAAATAATAAAGTGAAAAATAATAAAATAATGAAGACAAATTGAAAAATTGCTTAGGACTGGCCATTCTATAACATGCTAAAAGTTAACTTTAAGGTGAACCTCCCCTTTAAGGACATCAGACTACATAAGAGCTCCAAAGACTGCTTTGTATGACACCACCATGTTAATACATTCTGCCACTACCGAAAGGCACAGTAGCACCAAAAAATTTAATTGTTTTAAAGTAATGAAAATATCATGTACTGTTGCCCTGCACTGGGTAAACTGATGTGTTTGCTTCAGAAACACTACTATAGTTTATATAAACAAGCTGCTGTGTAGCAATGGAGGAAAAAACGCTATATGGCACAGGTTAAATAGTGGATAACAAATAACATTTTTGCACCTTGTCCTATGAGTAGTGATGGGCGAATTTATTCGCCAGGTGCGAATTCGCGGCGAATTTGCACGATTCACCGCCAGCGAATAGATTCGCAAATTTGCGGCAAAAAAATCGGCAGCGTCAAATTTTTTTTTTCAAAAAAACGAGACGCCGGCGCCGTTTTGCGAATTTTTCGCCGTTTTGCGAATTTCGCGAGAAATTCCCGAATTTTTCGGCGAAGCGAAACGGCGCAAATTCGCCCATCACTACCTATGAGTTTTCTATCTTGTGCCCAAGATAATAGCCAGAACACTACTTTCTGGTTTTCAGCTCTATAACTCTGAGCTAGTCAGCAACTTAAAGGGGAGCCACATGGGACATAACTGTTCAGTGAGTTTGCAATTGATCCTCAGCATTCAGCTCAGATTCAAATGCAACAGATATGACCCATGTGCCCCCTCTCAAGTCTCTGATTGGTTACTGCCTGGTAACCAGGGTAACCAGTCAGTGTAAACCAAGAGAGCTGAAAAGCAGGAAGTAGTGTTCTGGCTATTATGTTAGACATCCAGCCACTTCAGCCTTTATACATAACATTTTTGCCTAGTTTTTATTTTTACACTGAACAATTCCTTTAATCTGCAGCAGCACTTACAGACATAGGGCACCCTGGAATTACAGGTCACCAATTTTTAGCAATTAGTAACTATGTCCTATTAAAATGATACCACAGCAGTTAGTTAACCTATATCATTGTACTGTATAAGACTTAAGGTGGCCATACACGGGCAGATTTAAGCTTCTGATTCGGGCTCCGACGGGCCCACTCAACCAGTGTCTGGACAATTTTTGCCAATCAGGCAGGGTTAATTTTTTCATCTGATGAAGGACCACATCAGCTAGTTGATGTGGTCCTCGCTCCAAAAACTTGCATTTTGTTGTTGTAATCCAATTGTTTGGCCCAGGGTGGGCCATATTGGGGGAAAGATCCACTTGTTTGGTGACCTCGCTAAATGAAAGGATCTTATAGTGTATGGCCACCTTTGTCAGATTTAATTTCCCAAGAAAATCTACCAGAAAGACATATGTGTAGTATAATGTAGTCACAGTATTGGATGAAAATTCATTGCATCATGGATACTGGAGAAACTACAGATAGCTGAAGAAATCAATCCAAAATATGTATTATGCATAGTGATGGGCGAATTTATTCGCCAGGCGGGAATTCCCGCGATTCGCGCCGGCGAATAAATTCGCAAAACCAGCGAATTTCCGCCGGCATCAAAAATGAGACGCCGGTGCCGTAATTGCCAAATTCGCCCATCACTAACTATGCAATCTTAACCAAATGATATGGTTCAAACAAACATCTCCATATGTGTTTTGATGTTTTGCTACTCTTTAATAAACAATAGACGTTGACATGTCTATAGGATTTTACATAACGTAGAATATTTTTACACTTTGAGATTGTTCTTTTTCCCAGTATTTTTTGTATTGATCTTATCTATATTTAAACCAATGAAAACTCACAGTTAACAGAGGAACACAACTAGCACATTGCTCCACCTTTGGAAACCTCAACAACATGTCAAACTTGCAGCCTATGGTATAAATTAGCAGCAAACTTTTTTTATGTGCAATTTGTGCATAATTCATTACCAGCATTTTAGTTACACTAGAACTTATTTTAATTTTATATGGTAAGCCAGAATTAATATAGATGGAGGTTACTGGAACATTTTGAGATTTTGTCATTCACTGATATGCTGTCATTAATTTAAAAAATAATTTAATCTTCAATCAAGATATAGGCTACACGTATGTTTCTTATACCGAAATGTTAAGATTTCAAAATCAGATTTTAGGTATCATCAGGGTGAACAGCACAATCCAAACAACTTACAAATGATAAAGTTACCTATACAGTATCTAAGCCCAAGGCAAACTGTTTTTCTTCCACCGCTGCCCTTTAACAATCAGATGGCTGGGAAAGGAGACTCCACATGGTGGTACAAGTTTCTCCCCCCCTCTCTGGCTTTCTCGTCTCTCCCCATTGACAGTGTATTTCAAGACAGTAATGGATAGATAACATTACAGACACTGGTAATTAAAACAACACTAATTTTGTCTCAGTGGCTGAGCTTTGTTGTTTGAAATCATCTATCATAGGCTTCATGCTTCATACAATGAGGAGACATTTGTCTAGCTTCATTCTGCTTGGTCAACACTTTCAGAATAAAATTCTCATGTACCTGGTTACTGTTGCGCTTGTTTTCATTTAACTTTGTTCCTATAAATAATAAAACAATATGTAAGAAACGAGCAGCCTATTACTGGGTATAATACTATTCCCCCTAATGGTGGTATTCTGGATTTAAGTAAAAAGGGACATGCATCTTTGTCTGCTCGAATATGTGCAAACATTGTCTGCATTTCAGACTGGCAAAAAGCAGCCAAAGAGGACAGCTGAAAGTTGGGGCATATTTTAAGGATGGATTTACGCCTCATTGATTTGCATTTAACACAGTAAGCTAGAACAGCACCATTAGCCAGGTTACTATATTCTGTAGTCTTTACCATAATAAGGGTATGGACTGCACCTCACAAAAAAAAGTGTTGATATTGTCTCCATAATTAGACTTGCGTCCATAAACCCTTTTGACTATGCCCCATTGTCCCATACCGGAGAACCACTGAGAGACAGAATAAAACCAATTTAGGCAGTAAAAAGTCTTAACAAAATCATAAGAAAAGTAGAAAAGACTCTAAAGTAGAAAAAGTCAGCTTGGAAAATGTTTTGATTTTCCAAATGAGTTAAGCATATAAACACATACTGACAATTTAAATATCAACTTACCAACTGCATATATTGTCTAGCCAGTGTCTGTTTTCTACAGTCACCCCCCTTGACATTATTTTGCTTAGTCTTATTTTCTGGGCCATGAGCTAACCATTATTTCTTAAACTAGGGCAGATGGGTGTATCAGTTATAATATGACAAATACCTGCTAAGGTGAGGAATGACATATCATGAGTAGTATTTATCCATTCAGTTCCCACCATGATATTCTAGGGCAAAATGTAACTTGTGCCCAATAATAACAGAAGCCTGTTCTGCCCAATTGAAAGAGGCTTGATTAGACACAGAGGCCAAGTAATTGGGTAAAAAAAGACCCATTCACCCAGCTGGAGAAATCACTTCAAAGCCTTTGCTAAACATGCCACCTAGTGGTAACACTGAGATGGGGCATCCCATGCTCAATAGAGGGACAGAGGTTCTCATACTGGAAAAACATAGTATGTTTACTGCCATGCTACTTACACCTATATATTATATATTATGAAATCTAGATGTTGGTTAACCAAGTTAAGAACTTTGATCTTTAAAATATTGATCTTTTCTATGATGGATTTTACTTACATAATATCTACTATGGTTCAGGTCCTCATTGTTTAAACATGCAGGTATGGGATCTGTTATCTGTAAACCTGATGTCCAGAAAGCATCCAAGTACAGTACAAGAAGGTCATCTACCATAGACTGCATCTTAATGAAATAATTCAGATTTTTAAAAATGATTTCTTTTTTTCTCTGTAATAATAAAACAGTACTTTGTACTTGATCGCAGCTAAGATATAATTAACCTGTATTGGAAGTAAAACCAGCCTACTGGGTTTATTTAAAGTTTTACTACATACTTACGGTATGAAGATCCCTTATCCAGAAAACCCAAGGCCTAGCGCATTCTGGATAGCAGGTCCCATATTAGTACTACTTTAGATCCTCATTATTTAGAGATACTACTATATGTCTAAATAATAAGGATCTGAACCTTAGTACGTGTAATATAATCTATTATGAAATACAGTTGTGAGATCAATTCTTACAGGATTGTGGGGGTTAAGTTAACTTTGCCAGGTAGCTCATATATTTATTATGTACAAAAGGACAATAAATATATGCAGTTAACACATTCTGTCATGATCCCAAATTCGATTAATTCCTCAAATTCTACTTGGGCCAAAACAGTAAATGCAAAATATTTCTTCCATTTTGATGTAAATGAATCCACTATTTTTTCCCCAAAAAACATCCCTAGAGACGTCTATTAAAGAGACACTGACACCTTTTTTTTACATCTATCATAACATTGTCTTTGCATGCTATCTATAATTTTTCCCATGAAAGTATTTGCAGATGCTTTTACATTACCCATCTGATCCCCCATGTTCCTCTATGAGGGTTCTGCCATATTTGAGCTTCAGTAGTCTGTTAACATTAGGTTGGCAAAACAGTCAGGTTTAGGAACTTCAACTAACAACTACTTACAAAAGCAGCTTATCAGTAAAAAAACATGAGCTATAGGTAACTTTTGATGTGTATTAATATTTTGAAGAATAATTTTATGATCAATTTAAAAAAAAACAGATTTGGAATAAAACAAAAAGAAAGTTTAGGGATCCAAAAGTAGCATCCTATTAAAAAAACAATGCTAGCAATTTAGGAAACTCATATTAAAATAAAATATGATGATATTAGAAACTAATTGCAATTTGTATTGTTTAGCTCATCATTATTAGATTGGTGCTCAGGCAAATACATTTTGCAGAAACACTTTCTACCCTCGGTGTCGAAAAACAATAAGCTTTGTTTTTTTCCCCCCCTAACCTATAACTCGGTTACATGAATTTACTTTTTGCCTTAAGAGATTGTTGTAATGTGTGTTAAAACAAGCAATGCAATTTCATCTCCATAATCCCACCGAAGAGAAACTGTATTAGGATAACATGTTAAAAAAAAAAAAAATCTCTGTATACTCTTAATTTGTCAGGCTTGCTGTTATGGTTCAGCGTTGCTCAAAAGCACCACCCGAAGGTGAAAGCTATGTACAAAATTGTCTTTTCTTTTGTTAATTTCAGCAGTCTGCGAATGTAAAAAATGACACCGCTGCAAAGGCTGACAGAGGCATTTGATGGAAATGACTGATTCCCCACAGCTGCACCTGCAGAAAATTGATGATAATGCTGTCTAACCGATTCATTATGATTTGCGACTTTATTCAGATACACGTTCGATTTATAAATGTGCTAGTCTTACGTTGTATATAATGTGACAAAGTACCATTCTCAGATGAAAGGTTCGTTGGCCTCATTTTATTAATATTATAAAGGCTCCTGCTAAAGCATTAAAGGGAGGGAAAAAAATCTTTTTTTTTCTATAATTAAGCGGTACTGTACAGAATGTTGCTGTGTAAATACTCCTGGAAAAATGACAGATTGCAAAATGTAAATCCTAAAACTGTTTTTTTTTTTTTTTAATAAGTGTTCTGAAGTGCAGAGTCTGTGATGCTATTGGACAAGTTAATGCATCCTTAATAAACATAAATGATCATATCGTTTAAGTGCTAGGCAGCAGGATTACACTAAAGACGTATCAGTGTCAAATTGGTCCTGAAAGATGGAGTTTGGGCCTTAAGTGTAGAAGCTTTCTGTCAGATTGGAACATTTCCCATAGGTAAAGCTAAGGGTGTATGTACACATGTCCCAGTAGTTATAAAGGCTTTGCCTGTGTATTACTGCTTTGCTATGGACAATAGAAGGTAAGGGTAGATGGGCTGCACTGTGAAGTCACGTCATTTGCCTCAAAACCCCTCACAACTTGAAGCAGCAGTTAGATAAAGAGCACTATTCAGTTAACACCATGTTTTTCTCTGTAAATGTCATACTATCAGGACATTACAGGACATGTCCCTGGTTCTCCTGACTATGCCCAGCTACACACTCCCATATGTCTGTATCTGTATCTTTACAATTCGGGACTGTTCTACCTAAAAAAGACCACTGGGTCATATTCCCAGCCATCCTGGGCCTGGAAGCAGCAGAGCCTAGTCATCCTGTGCTGCCTCCATATCTAGCAGCCTTTTTCCTCTATTGTCAGTCTAAACAACCAGGGATTAGGTACAAGCCAATTTACATGTTGTATCCCGCGTTCTCCCTCAAACTGGGGCGCACCTTCCACTGCAGCAGGCACCTCCCGCGGTCCAGTCAAAATACTCACTCCAACAAGTCAAGGAATAGGGAGAGTTTCATGCCAGCAGTAGTTTAAAAAAAACAAAGCTTTATTTCAGGCTATAATAAAAACAGTGAACAGGAGTTTTTAAGGAACATACTTCCCATTCCATGACATGTATGGTCACTTGACGCGTTTCATGCCTCGTACTGGCACTTTATCAGAGGTGATGTCAGCTGTTTATTATAACATGTATTTAAATAGCGCCATCATATTGTGTATAGTGATGGGCGAATTTTCGCGGGCGTTTCGAATAAATTCGCCCATTACTAATTGCGTGGCACTGTTGCTATAGTAATTTTCGAAATTTCGCTACATCCCTAGTGCCCTCTAGCCCGTTATTGTTCTAGTGATCTATACGTCCTGCCAACATATTGTTTGCCACAGCTGCAGGTGGTGAGATATATAATCCCTCTAGAGTAACCGTTAATGTAACTATGCATGGGGAATGTTTTTCCTGTTAAACATCTAGGGAGTCATGTATGAACTGAAGAGCAAAGCATCAAAAACCCTAGTTTCAGGGTCGGACTGGTGCAGTCGGGGCCCAACGGGTTCTGAAATTCGGGGGCCCCGTGCTCATGTGCAAAAGCTTGTGCATCTGTGTGAATGGCATGACAGGTCCACCGTGTGCATGCGCGAACGTCTGGCCCACTGCCCGCATGCACGAACGGGGAGCATACAGCACCAAATAACTTATTTCCATTCGGGGGGTCCATCTAGGACCGGGTCTGGGTCGGCGGGTTTTTTCCTGGTTTCCCGCCGGCCCAGTCCGACACTGAGTCGTTTACAGAAGTTACATTGCAGTGCATTTAACCTCTCCTGCCACCACATCTAAGTTCCCCTGTAAATACCTGGAGGCCTATTTATCAAAGTCAGATTTTAGTGGTATTAGAGATTTTTGAAACCATGACTAAACTCACAAACTCTAAAACTACAAATGGCATGAATAAAAAATTAGGTTGAATGATGCACTAAAAAATACAAATACCTTAAAAAACCTGTAAAAATTCAAGTTATTCAGACAATGACTAGTAAAAAAAATAACAGAAAGCCTCTAAAAGTCTGAATTAATTTAACACGGTTCAATAGGATCAGCACAGCTCTCGTGGAATTCTATAGGACTTCAACAACTTTTACCTGGTGAAGTTTTGTATTAGTGGTTTTTGTGGTTTACACGGGGGGCACATTTACTTAGCTCGAGTGAAGGAATATAATAAAAAAATACTTCGAATTTCAAAAAGTCGCTGTCTCTTTAAAAAAAACTTTGACCACCTACTTCGCCACTTAAAACCTACCGGGCATCAATGTTAGCCTATGGGGAAGGACCCCATATGCTTTTTAGCCAATTTCTAATCGAAGGAAAATCGTTCAATCGTTGGATTCGAAGGATTTAATAGATCGATTGAACGATTATTCGATCGAACGAATACTGCTAAATCCTTCGACTTCGATATTCGAAGGATTTAACTACGACGGTAGATTTAACTACGACGGTCGTAAATAAATCTCGATTTTTTTAGAAACTTTTTTAAAAAAAAATAGGAAAACCATGAATTTTTTGAGTTTCATGGAAAATAAAGAAATTCGATTGTTAGTAAATGGGCCCCATAATGTATGAGGTATAACACCTCAATGTGACATGTACCGAGACAGGAAGCTTTCCATTTCCATTTACCTTATCATGATTGTTAAAAACTTTAGGAATTCTAATGAACAATGGTGTAACAAGCATAGTTTTTTAACAAAATCAGTGCAGGCAATAATGTATAACTGGGTGCATTCCATTTTTTTTGGCTAGTGTTTAATATTTCAAATGCACCCAGGCTCAGTGACCCAGTTATACATTATTGCCTGCACTGATTTTGTTAAAAAACTATGCTTGTTACACCATTGTTCATTAGAATTCCTAAAGTTTTTAACAATCATGATAAGGTAAATGGAAATGGAAAGCTTCCTGTAGTTAAATCTAGCAAGTGCCAAGTGTCCCTGCAAATAAAACACTTATTATGTGTATTAACCCTGTGAATTAGTTGTGAGGAATCTATGACATTTTTACAGTATGAAGAAGGGATTTACTTGCATGTTGTTTAGCCATGCTTTTTTTACAGTACAAGTATGGGACTTGTTATGCAGAATGCTTGGGAAGATAAGGGTTTTTTCCGTACCTTAGATCTTCATACAGGGGCAGATATATCAAGGGTCGAATTGAAAATTCAAAGTAAAAAAATTCAAATTTCAAACTATTTTTGTGTACTTCGACTAGGGAATAGTCCAAATTCGATTCGAAAAAAATTTGAATATCAAAATGTATCTTGTACTGTCTTTTTAAAACTTTGACGTCGACCAGTGGCAATCTAAAACCTGCCGAATGGCTGCTTTAGCCTATGAGGGACCTCCTACATCCTATTTGGAGTCAATTTGTGGACTTTGAAAAATCAAAGTTTTTTTTTATAGTTTAAATACTTTGAATCGAATTTGATTGAATATGATCTTACTTTGATTCGAATGATCGAATGCAGCCTATTCACTAGCAGAAAAAAAACTTCGATTTTTTTTTATACGTTTCAGTTGGTCTTATTTTATTCGAATTTCGACGTTATGGGAGTTAAAATAAGCTCCCATTACTTTGAAATTCGACCCTTGATATATCTGCCCTTAAGTCTACTAGAAAATGATGTAAACATAAATAAATGCAATAGGCTGGTTTTGCTTCCAGTAAGGATTAATTATATCTTAAAGGTAAAAAAAGTACTGTTTTATTATTAAAGAAAAAATTAAATCATTTTAAAATTTGGATTATTTGGATACAGAAATTTGGAGATGGCCTTTCTGTAATTTGGAGCTTTCTGAATAACGGGTTTCCAAATAACGGAACCTGTATAATAAACATGAGAAACAAGGAAAATTACAAAGTACTCTATAGTCAAGATATTTATTGTTAGCTAAGGCAGATTCTGAATTTTATTTTTGTCTTCATTCAGAGATAACGCTTAAATGATCATTTATTTTATTAGGTTTCTGATCTGAAAGTTGAAATCACAGCATTTTTGGACCATCGGATGAGGTTTGTGACTAATGGGTAACTGTAGGAGGAAGGCTAACCTAATGGACTAATGGTGTTTCTTGCCTTGTCAATTGTGTAACTCTATCCATGTGCTAAGTACGTTTTTCGATGTTATTTTTTTTTCCCCCTCGTCTGCATTTTTACTTTTGCTAACAGGTTTGTGTCCCTAAATTACCAGTGATTAATGACTCTGCCCAAATAATGCTTTTGAACAAAAAATCAAAAATGAACACAGCGCATTCCATCTTAAAGTATGATAGTTTATCCATTGTAACAATTTAGAGGTTGTGATCTGTAAGAGCGTTAACACGTTATTGCATATGTGTTAAGATTTTTGCATGTGCAGTACTATTTATGTTGAAGTCAATAACCCCATTACAAATACATTTTGCTCATTTCTACCATTTTGATAATGTTGTTGGCTGATTTAAAAGAAAAACAATTACCTGTTGCATGCTCCATAGTTTCCATATGTAGAATACAAATAATTGCCGCTCTTCCATACCATAGGTGAAAATCTGCAACACTGCAGTATCCCATAGCAACCAATCATATGCTTCTTTTCATGGTGCTAACTGCACCTTACTGAGAAAAGTTAATTGGTAATTGGTTGCCATGGGATTACTGAACACCAGGAAATATGATATGTTAGTAAATGAGAAACAGAGTTTTATTCAATAATGTGTTGTTTTACTGTCTACCAAATGGATTTTAGTTCTGGACTATCGGACGAAAATCTTTGTACAGGGCATTCCTCTTGATGTTTTTCATCATGTGAGTAGATGCAGTTTATGCCAGACTAGCAAAAGGTATGGCTGGAAACAGCAAGACTAAATATTCATTAGATATCTTCATTTGTGTTATAGCTAAGGTACAGGTTATAGCTGAGGGTTAAAAGTCTTGTTAGAAGTTATTGTTGGGAAAACTGGAGTTTGGTCAGCCTGGCTCCTGCTGAGAAATGTATGTTTTATTTTTCTTTCAATATGTAAATGTATTTATACAGATTACTGTAGATACATTTGGGGGGTTATTTATCAAGGTCCGAATTTATCTCAGTATTTCTACGTTAGAAATCCGAGCAACTGCGATTGCCTGAATGAACCTTATTTATGAAGAAAGAAGCCCGAAAGAATAGGGTCGGGCAAACTTCGAAGCTTTCCCCAAATTCGAATTGTTTGGAGTTTTGCGCAAAAACTAAATTTTTTTCGTAATATTCGGAGTTTTTTGTGCAGAAACCACAAACTCATTGGATATCGGTACGGACATCAGCGAAGACACTGGGACCTTCCCCATTGACTTATACAGGACCTCGAAAGCTTTTAGATACAGGGGTTTCAGATTAGGAGTTTTTAGACCATCGAACTTTGATAAATCCCAAAATATGCGTAGTTTGCCCCCCCCCCGAAAACTATGAATTATTCGAGGTTCGGATATTCGGACCTTGATAAATAACCCCCCCAACAGTAGTAGTATTAAACACAAAACAGATAAACAGGCAGCACCAAAATCCCCCCACATTTAATTTTTTTGCCCACTATGAAAATTCGTTCAGTTAATTGTCATAAAACATAATGGCGGAAAAAATTTGGGCTTGAGATCCCCTTGTGTTCTATTGCCCTAAGAAGAACGAACAAACAATAATGTCAATTGCTGCCTTAGACAATTTACAGTCTAGTTGGAGCATGGAAGACCTGGAGGCAAATACAACTATCAGGCAATATAAGAAGGAAGAATTATAGTTCTGTATTACAAACAAGAGGTAATACCATTTTCTTCAGATGCCTTGTATCTAAATCTTGAAGTTGGCATTGACATTAAGCTTGATCTAGTGTAAGGATTTATCTATCTCTGCCTATTAACTGGTATGCCCCTTTATAGGTCCCTGGTAAGGTCTCACCTGGAGTATACAGTGCAGTGTTGGGCTCCAGTCCTTAAGAGGGATATAAACAGGGTCAGACTGGAGCAATGGAAGCCCACTGGGACTGCCACATGAAGGGCCCTCCAGGCAGTTCCGGGGGCCCCCTCCTGGTTTCCCTCTGCGCGTGTGCTGGTGCGACATGTGCCTGTGCGAAGGCTGATGCGACGCGCGCCAGCGTGAAGCCAGTGCGACGCACACCTGCGCAAATGCAGTCACTCAGCGAGCATGTGTGGAGGTGCATCTGCGTAAGAGTTGTTTTTAGAAGGAGCAGGTCTGGGCCTGGAGGGGGTCCACGAGGGCCAGGGCCCACCAGGTTTTATCCCGGTGTCCAACTGGTCCAGTCCGACACTGAATATAAATGAGCTGGAGAGAGTGGAGAGACGTGCAACTAAACTAGTTAGAGGGATGGAAGACTTAAATTATGAGGGTAGACTGTCAAGGTTGGGTTTGTTTTCTCTGGAAAAATGATTACACTAGTACATTAGAGGACATTATAGACAAATATCAGGGGACCTTTTTACCCATAAAGAGGATCAACGTACCAGAGGCCACCCCTTCAGACTAGAATGCTAAAATCTTACTGACCTAGGCCTCGGCCTTTGTGGCCTTCTCACAAATCTGGGTCTGACTTCAAATCTACCATACTGTAGTTGCAGTATCCTTTTGCATAGTTTTCCTCCATGTCTCTATAAACCTCTAGATATCCATATTTTGATATCTAATTAAGTGAAAACCACCCAAAATGTACAAAATGTGCACCCTATTGGAACAGAGCTGCAAAACTGGTTGCTATAGATTGTACAAAATGAACTTGCATTGAAGTAATATGGGTAAGAAAAACTGGAGTAAATCCTATACGCAGGGGCAGATTTATCAAGGGTCGAATTTCGAAATAATGGGAGTTTATTTTGAACTATCATAATTTCAGAATTTGAAAGAAAAAAGACCACAAAAGAAAAATTAGCAAAAAATTTTAGGTTTTTTGTCCCGATTGAATAGGTCAATTTTCAATCTTATTCTTATTATACCAATGGAAGTAACAGCGCATTAGATCGAATTCGATTCAAAGTTTTCCAAAAAAAAACCATTTGACTCCAAATAGGTTCTAGGGGGTCCCCCATAGGCTAAAACAGCAATTCGGCAGGTTTTAGATGGTGAATGATCGAAGATGAATTTTTAAAGAGACAGTACATGATCGAATTTGGACTAGTCCCTAGTCGAAGTACACAAAAAATTAGCTTGAAATTTGAATTTTTTTAATTCAAATTTTCTCTTCAAACTTTCATAAATCTGCCCCGCAGTGTTGGGAAAATATTTTGGCTGCTGCATCATTAATTTCATCAGACAGAAAGGAGAAAATTAGTTTAAAGCAAGAATTAGTTCACAGTACCAAATACCTTGTAGGGGTTCATGGAGAGGCCTGTTTATCAAAATTTTAGTATTTTATTTACAATTTAAAAAAAAAAATCAGAATACCTCAAATTTGTATTTTAGTTATCATAAAAAAAAACATAAAAATTAATGAAATAGTTTACATTTGCCTAGGACAGCTCCATTAACTTATGTTATTTTTTTCATTATTAAAATTCATGATTTTAAGCACAAAATAAATGAAATTATGCAGGGAAAAATATGAACATTGACAAAGAACCCCCTTAGGAAAGTCTGTCTGTTGACTGACATCATCAAATGGGGCTATAGCTATAGGATCTGCATACTGTAGGTGAACTGAATCTCAGCTCTGCAAGCAAATACTATCATCATACAGATGTTGATAAAATGGATACCTGAACAATACCAGTTAACAGTCACAGTGCAAAATGTATTGACTGTAATATCATGTAAGAGCTCAACAATGTTATAAGGGTAAATCACAAACAAAACCAAAACTAAGATCACAAAGAGCATAACTTTGGCATGGCAGATAATGTTATGTCTTACTTAATAAAACAGTTCTTCTTTCCGCTGAGTTGTGTGTTAATATCCGCCGAGCCTAACGTAAATGTATATGAGTTATATGTACAT